>NC_051163.1:107868218-107898458 GCF_013339745.2 Dermacentor silvarum
AGCGCGTCGCGTCTCCGTTCACGTAGCGCGCTTGGCAGCCGCGAGGAGGCGCCACGTAAACAGGGTTTGTTTTCTCCCGATGGCTCGCGCAATTTGGCCATTTGGGATTTGGCGACGTGCTTTGCTGATTTCAAATGCGTGCTTTTGCAACACGTCTCGCTTGGACTGACATGGCGTACTGTTGCGTGCTTTTGTGAGAGTCAGATGAAAAAAAAAAAAAAACAAGACTCCGGGATTTTCGTTTCATCAATTTCCATCAGACTTGGCATTGAGGATTGCCTTGGCATTGCCTGTGTGCAATGTGCCTTTCCTGCAGATATCTGCGACCGTCTATGTCGGTGGCTATACTGTCCGCGTCATCGGTGAGCAGATAAACTGCGAGAACTGTGTGGGAATCGCCATCCAAGCCACTAACAAATCAGCCATTGCAGACGTTCACTCGCAGCCAAGACCGTGGGGGACATTTGTATCCCTATGACGAGCTGCCTTTTGTCTTGGACATCTTGCGTATTTACTCTGAGCAAGCCCTGACGGAAAATCCAGCTCTTAAGAGACCCATGACTAGCTTAATTGGCGGCACACGCTGTTTCAGCTCTGTGTTCCTCAAAGTTGCTGCAGTATAAAGAGAATGACATGATGCACCGGACAGAATTAGCTGATGGAAGTTATTGCAGTGCGTTTTGTGAGGCCTCTCTTTGCAAACTATGGATTTGCTATCACAGACAAGTACGATGCTCACAATAATTTGCTGAAAAGCCACTTTCAAGAAAGTCTAAAAATGTGATAAGCAGTCTAACACTTATTCAGGTGATCTTTGCACAATTGCGCACATAAAGATAAAAAGCGAAAGTAGTTTCAAATAAACATTCCTTGTACGTATTTCATTACACTTGAAACACTTCTGATTGGATCTATTCTGCGCATTTAAATAAGTGTCGCACTTTTCGTTGTTTTTCAGGTATGCCGCTAAAGAAGCCAGGAAGGCTCTTCCTGAACACACTATATATGTTACATGGTGGACATTTTTATATATGACTTCATTCTAGAAGGTCCTTGCATGTCCTTCGGATTCTGTTAACTTGACAATTCACTGAATAGATTCTGTTGAGGGGCTTTAAAGCATGGCGTGTGCATTCTTCCAACCCGACATCATCGCTGATTGAATTGAGTATTCTTAGTCTGTTCTACTGTGTTTGAGTATCCTTAGTCTCTTCTTCTGCTGCTATAGAAATGCAGTAAAGCTAAATTCTCTATGGATCAACTGGCGCCAGAAAAAGGCAACTGCATTTCACATCCCTTCATATTCTGTAATATATGTATCTGCTTCGGATGTATTTCGGTTAATTGTTTTTTTCAGCTGTGTTTTTCTTTGATACCTTTACTCAGTGCTCCTCGTGGGGCCTCCAAGATATGTTGAAACAAACATCATCACCTATCTAGATGTGCGGCAAACAAAGCGGGAGAATACGTCTTGCTGTGTTTTTATCCGCTGCGTTGCCACTTGCCACCGCGCGCACCGCCCTCCGCCCCTCCGCTGCCCTGGTAAACCGGCGTCGGGAACCCTGTTTAGGTGGAGGCACCTGGCGGTAATGTGTTGTACTATCGCCGACGGCGGCGGGCAGTTGTTCTCCGCTCTTTCGCCGGGCACTGAAAGTATAGAGGAGGCGCTGGTGGTACACGAGGATAGCGTGAAGGAGTTTGAAACGAAACAGAAGGTCAGTACGATTACCTCGACAGCGAAGTAAGGGCAATGAAAATCATTCAATAGTGCTCAAGCAAGTTCAGCGTCCGAGTTAGAAAAGCGACGATGATAATGCTTTGAAACGTTTTCTGGACCCGATGTATAATGTCTCTGTTAGATCTAGAGATACCGTTCCAGACGAACGACGCGCATTCGAGTTGAGGAAGACAGATTGTTGAGTACAACTTGCAGAGCGGTGTATGAGCATCGAATATATTTTGTGCAAGTGAAATAATACAATGTGACGTGTCTCGAATTTCAACTTGATCTAAAGAGTACGCGAGTTTTGAGCATGTGAGATCATAGTAGTAGGTGGACTGGTTCTACGTTTATTAATTTTGCTACGACTCCAGCAGTTGGCGTACACTTCGTAGACCGATTAAGTTAGGTGGATGCCTACAAACTGGGGGAATATAGCAGCGTTGCATGCTTTCTTTCTAGCGTTGGCTAAATGTAAAGGGATGCAAGTATAATTGTTGCGGAAGCCTTCGGATAGAGGCTTTCCGCATTTCAGCTTATCATGCCTTTAATTATAGCAAAAAAGAGAGACTGCACAATCATCAATGAAAAAGAAGGTTGACAGAGATTTTAGAGCGCATTTCCTGAAGAGGCATGTGTAGATTATCAGCGGCACTTTACGCAATGTGTTTTTTTTTATTTATTATGGCATGAACTCTTCTTGCGAAGGACGTGATTATACAAAAAAAAATACTACCGTTAATATGCAGTAGGCGCATCCGAGAGAAAGTATTCCACGCAGAGGGAAAAGAATATCAAGGGTGAATTGGAGGGTTGTAGTTGAAAGTTTGAGAGTCCCTGAATCGGTCCGTGTCGTACGCCTAGACACACAGGGTATCTCTCAAAGAATGCTTTCTTACCAGAATTTCTTGTCAGCGCGCTGTATAAACGCAGGTATAAGTGGTTAAACATTACCATCCCCTCAAGCAGCGGCCTTCCCCCTCAGCTTTTACATTATGTTGCTATCGTTATGTCCCGTCTGCTTCAAGTGGTGACGCCAATCTTGACTACTTCAGGTTGATTTGGAACTAGTAATCCTGAGCTGCACTAGTAATCCTCAATCCTGAGATGCATGGAGTGAAATTTAAAGACGATTGCGCGCGGCGGATGCAGACGTGGCGGCCCTACGCAGAATGTTTGCTAGAATTTTTTGCAATGCTACAGAATGTTTGCTAGAATTTTTTGTAATGCTACAGACAGACAGATGGCGCCGCGGACGTTCCTCGCACATTGTTCCGAGCGTATACACAATGTCAAAACTACAAAGTAGCTGTTCTCGGCATAATTTTGATTTGATAGTCACGTGATAACAGGCAACACCTAGCGCTTCAGCTTAGTATTGTTTCTATATTACGCTCGTAAGATTTCTTTACAGCCGGTAGCGAAATAAGAAAGCGCTGCCGATTACTGGTGAATGTATTGAAATGGTTTTTGCTGTAATGTTTTTGCTACTGTATGATTTGAAAACGAGGAATAACGGCGAAAAAGAAAGTAGATCCATCGGGAATCGAACATTATCACTTGTTGTAAAGTACACTAAACTTCCTTCCCAACGCATTTTATTTTCGGATCTCGGCTACAGGATATTTTTATGCTAAAGTTCTGGGCATATTGTATACTAAACTTGGCTCTGAACAGTGCGGAACCTGCTGTTACCGCTGACAGCACCTTTCTTTTCAGCATTGCGGGTGACCGCTGTGTTCAGCAAGGAGGTTGGTGTTGAAATTGACGTGCAGCGCTGGCCTTTTCCACAGCGAATAGTCGCTGCACTGTACTCCCTGCACACACCTGCTGTGCAATACGAGCATAATACAGCGCTGGTACCATTCATGTTCCTGCCGCCAAAGGAGACATCGCTGCTCCTATTTTCGTGAGAGAACACCTCCGCGTCCCATCGGCTGGTATTGGCAGAGTTGTAGCATAGATGCGCATTCCCAGGAGGAAGTAGGCCATTGGTTTGAGGAAATGTCTAGATTTATTACATTTGGGTACTTACTACTTCGGTAGCAATTATATGGACTCTCCAAGAGGATTTCCAGCGTCGCCGTGAGGTTCCGTATAAATTCCAAGAGCGACACAATCGTCGCCGCGCACCGTATGCTGTATGTGCGAGTGAAAGGACGTGAGCTTCCACAGAGAAAACGCGCGGCAAAGAGGAACCGCGCCGTCTCCGTCCAGCGAAAGGAGTTGGCCGAATTGGGAGGGAGGCAAGGGGGCGCCGTTGTGCTCCGTCACTTAAAGTCCCTATATAAGAAAAGTACCGCCATCCTTTGATAAACGCCGCTTCTCTCTCTCCTGTATCTCCGATTGGACGATGATAGCGAGCGCTTTTCACTGCTTCATATTTTCTTTTTTTCCGCCTCAGAGCCATGTTGAAAGTCCTCTGCGCAGCCGCAGTCGCCGCCGCCGGCGGCGGCGCGCGCCCGGCCTGAAAGCTTCAACGTGGACTTTCTAGGTGCGCCACCGTCGACTTGGCTTTCGCAAGCAAAAAGTAAAGAAAAAAGCAAGCGCTTTAGGAGAGGAGGCGGCGGAGGAAAGAGTAGATGGCGGTACTTTTCTTATATAGGGATTTTACCCTCACTAACTGCATATTTAGCGACCGGGTGCAAGGAGAACCGGCGACTGAAACTCGTGGACGGAAGGAGGAAAGCGGGAAGGTAGAGCGGGAGGGAGGGTGTGCTGCGTCTCTGCCAGGAAATGCGCACTTTGCCCTGCTGCGGGTGGTCGAGCGCGCCGTATCTTGAAAGCGATCTGCAGACAGCACCTGCTTTTGTGCGCCCTGTGCTCTCGCTGTTCTATTTCCGTTGAAGCGACAGAGCACACGAAGGTCACTTCCTTCGGCGCTGCTACGGCTCTTGCTCACGCTAGCGTTTTGACAGCGTGTGACTGTGGTCATCGACTGTGATGTGTTCATGTTTGTTGTGCGCGCTGACACCATGCTTGTTAATTCACTTTATACAAATATGAGAAGCATCCTCTCGAAAACCGTCCCAATTTCCTCGCTTATTGACTCGTGTTCTGCATCAGTAAACGCTGTCACGGAAGCGTGGCTTACAGACGCTGTACCGGACGAAATTTTTCTTGCTTCTTATATATTTTTCGCTGCGACAGAGCGAATCGCCGCCGCAGGTGTGTATTGTTGGCTATAAAAAGTGAATTGTCCTGTTTACCCTTTATGATTACTACGTTTCTTGAATGCGTATGGGTTTTGTTAAAAAGTAGTAGTGCTGACATACTTTTGGTGTTTTTATCGCTCCCCAGACATGTGCAGTGGTTTTGCTGAAGAGTTTTCTCGCATTTTGAGTCAAGTGTGTTACCCCTTTTCAAATTGTTCTCTGTTGATATTTGGTGATTTTATTTACCCACATAATAACTGGGCAACACTATCTCTCGCGGCAAGTGAACGATAATCTAACTCATTTCTTCAGTCATGTTTAGTTTTTTTCGTTATCTCAACTTATCATGCAACCAACACGCCGCACTGCCAATTGCTCCAGTATTGTCGACCTAATCCTTACTGATGTTCCGGATATTTGCGCCAACATTAGTCATTTAGACGGTTTCTCCGATCATGACGTCATTACTAGAAACATAGTTTCTTCACAAATCAGTAGGAAAATCATTACAAAGGAATTTAAATGCTATAATAGAGCTAACCTTATTGGAGTAAACGCCGAGTGATATCTTCTTGCAGATCAGTTTCGTCATGATTACCTGTACCGTACAGTTAACGATAAGTGGATCGCGTTCAGAAATGTGTTTACTGGCCTCATTTGCGAATATATACCGACCATAACGATTAGGAGTAACAGTTCTACCCCGTGGTTTGACCAAAAACTGCGGCGCCTAAACAAACAAACAAAAAAAAACTGTATAGGCTAGCCGTCAAATGCAATTACTCATCATCGTGGCTTAACTACAAGCAGTGCGACCGGGAATACCAGGCTCTGCTTAAAACAACTCGCCGTCACTTTTTTGGCCACGACCTATCATCCATGCTGACTAACAACCCTCGAAAATTTTGGCAAGTAATAATTCCAAACAGTCATCCTGATGTAGTGCTTACTACATGTAACAGTGGTGCACAGGCACCACTGTTCCCGAGTCAAAGTGTGCACAGGTATTAAACGACACATTCCCGTCTGTATTCACACGCGAGGATATCACATCTTGCCCAGACATAGGTACACTTCCCGATATCGCAATGTCGCAGATAATTGTTAGCGAGTCCGGTATCATGTCATTACTTAATAATCGTAAGGTGTCATCTGCAACTAATCACATCGGTTTCAACAACAAGTCACTCAAAAGTACATCACAAAGCATCTCGGGAATCTTGTGCGCTCTTTCTGCGCGAACTTTGTCACCGGGCCAAATTCCTAATGAGTGGAAAACAGCCAAGGTCATACCTATTTTTAAATCTGACGACCGCTCATCACCACTTAACTACCGGCCCATTTCGTTATCTAGTACCGTCCGCAAATTACTAGAGCATGTCATACATTCGCAATTCATAACATACCTGAGGAACATAGCATAATCTTCAAATATCAGCACGGCTTCCGCAAGGGACATTCATGCGATGGGCAACTAGCTGGATTTACTAATGACTTGCTTTCATGGATTGATGCTGGAAACCAAGTTCACGTCATCTTCTTAGATTTTTCGAAAGCTTTTAACTGCGTTCCTCACCACAGGCTACTACTCAAACTAAGATATCTTAACATTCACGCAGACGTCCTTGCAGCGATAAAATATTTCTTGACATATCGAACTCAATTCACAGGTATTAATAACCACAACTCCTCCTCTATTCCTGTTACTTCCGGCGTTCCACAAAGGAGCGCGCTCGGCCCTTTGCTTTTTCTAGTCTATGTTAATGATTTGCCTAACTGCATGAAATCCCGGGTAAGATTGTTCGCCGATGATTGCGTTATTTACCACGAAATTACTACTGACACTGACCATGAAGCACTGCAATCAGATCTAGATGCATTGAATACATGGTGTTCTGACTGCAAAATGATCCTAAATTATACTTAAACAAAGTGCATGTCATTTTCAGGCTCCTCGTCTTGCATTCCAACGTCATACTCCCTCGGTAATAATACTGTTGAGTTTACTACCACTTATAAATATCTAGGAGTCAGTTTGCAATCGGATCTGACATCGCATCATCACATCAACATTACTCTTGCATCTGCTAACCGCATTTTTGGTTTAATCAAATACAGACTAAAGCAAGTGCCTTCACACCTAAAGAAACTCACGTACACCACTTTAATCATACCTAAAATTGAATATGCATGTGCCATTTGGGATACGAACCAGGACTACGTCGTACGTAACCTTGCATCCTTGCAAACACGTGCCGCTCGTTTTATCTTTTCAGACTATTCCCCTACTTTAGTGTTATATCTTTAAAAAATCGTGCCGAATTAGATCCCCTATTATTACGACAGAAACACTCACGGCTGTCTCTCTTCCATAAACTTTATCATCACGAGCATTTGCATGATGACTTTGTAGGGGCGCGCCCTAAGCGCGCTCCCGATTGCAGCGCCAACACAGCGTTGCGCAAGACGCGCAAAATAAACACAGATTGCATCTCTGCGTTCGTTGTGTGCTTACGTGCGTCCCGCCGCTCGTATAGAGGCGGCGTTCTATAGGCCTCGCATGTCGCGACCACTATAGCTTGGTGACCCGGACGTGATACGGACGTGTCCGGTCCGTGTCTCCGGATACGGACCGGACACAGCGGACGACGTGTGCGACTAGTCGACATCGCGGCGTCACTCCGAAGGCAAAGCAGCAAGGCGACGCGACTACTATAGCTTGGCGACCCGGACGTGAGACGCTGGTCGTGGCAGCCTCCGCTCGGCTCCTGGCAAGCTCGCCGCCTTTTGAGTAGGGACGACGGCACAGCTAGTTCGCCGCCGTCACGTTAACTCCTACATTGGTGACCCGGACGAAGAACACCGGCCACGGCGCTCACCCGCCACGACGCTCACCAGGCCACGGCGCTCTCCAGACCATGGCGCACACCGGCTACGGCGCTCGCCGGCCACGGTCCAGCGCGCCGGCCGCGGTCCAGCGCGCCGGCCACGGTCCAGCACACCGGCCACGGTACGAGCACGCCGGCCGCGGTACGAGCACGCCGGCCACGGAACGAGCACGCCGGCCACGGAACGAGCACGCCGGCCACGGTAGGAGCACGCCGGCCACGGTACGAGCACGCCAGCCACGGTACGAGAACGCCGGTCACGGTACGAGAACGCCGGCCACGGTACAAGAACGCCGGCCACGGTACAAGAACGCCGGCCACGCTACGAGCACGCCGACCATAGTACCAGACGCTGGCCACGGTTCGAGCCCACGGGACAAGCACGCCGGCCACTCTACGAGCACACGAGCCACGGTACGAGTCCACGGGACGAGCACGCCGGCCACTGTATGAGCACACGGGCCACGGTACGAGTACCCCGCTCACGATACGAGCATGCCGGCCATGGTACGAAACCGCCTCAGTGAGACGCCGGCCACGGAGCGACACCGCTTCGGTACGACGCCGGCCACGGTACGACACCGGCCTCGGTACGACACTGGCCTCTTCAATAGCCGGGGCCCATGTAGGAATGAATGAATGAATTCTTTATTAAGAAAAGGGAGGACCGAAGGTCGCTGGTGGGGGAGGAGGGACATACGAGGAGAGGTAGACACCCACTAAATCGCGCGAGCCAGGCCGCTAGCAACGCCGAAGTGGGCTAATTTTACCAGGTGACAGCTACTACCCCTGACAGAATCCACAAATGGCAGACCGTGGCTGACCAAAAAAAGGGCATTGACGCCCCTGCCCCCCCCCCCCCCCCCCAATATGCACCTTCTGCCACTCCGTATGCGAAGCCAACTTGCAGCATCTCATTTTACACTGTCCCATGTTAAATATGTATCGAGACGACAGCAATATCTTTCAGCATTGCCACATTGAAGCTTTACAGAACGACATTCTCGAAAGCCCATGTAGGAGCACCAGCAACGGTTGCCCGCGTTCGCACCGAACGCGCGCGGCTTCCGTGATTTTTGCTGGTGCCTCTGGCGGCGGCTCGGAGCTCTTCGTCCAGATGAGAACCGGACACTCATCGTTCGCAACGCCCGAACGCCATGGGTTGACGAACTTCCCCTCGTGAAACATCTTTGTCTTACATGGGGGGGAGCCTTGTAGGTGCGCGCCCTAAGTGCGCTCCCGATTGCAGCGCCAACACAGCGTTGCGCAAGATGCGCGAAAAAAAAAAAAAAAAAAAACACACAGATTGCATCTCTGCGTTAGTTGTGTGCTGACGTGCGTCCCGCCGCTCGTATACACGCGGCGTTCTATAGGCGTCGCATGTCGCGACCACTATAACTTCTTTCAATCACCCTACGTCATTTTTCCTCGCCGAGATCAACTTTTCAAAGTCAAACGCCCAATGTGTCACTCAGCTCTTTACGCGCAATCAGTTATACCCAGAACCATACTTCACAGGAATAACCTACCATCAGACATTGCTATATATACTGAAGTTCGCCCCGATAAATTTCAACAAAAGCGGCGCACATATATCCGAATGTGACGTGTTTGCGCAATGCAAAACTACTTTTTTTTCTGGTACCTTCGCTATCCATCCGATAATCTTGTTCAGTTATTCTCTTGTTAGTGTTTTTATGTATTCGGAATTTTAGGTGTATAAATTTTTCAAATGTCTTCTAATTTTGTGCTACGTAGGTTTTAACCGAACTGTCATTGTACTGCATCAAGTCGTGTCTGCATATTTTCTCGCTTTTGTTGCGTTTTTACCGTAAAGTGTTATGACAGTATGTTCATCTGTCCCGCCCCCCCCTATGTAATACCCTCATCTGGAGGGCCTTTAGGGGTATTTTGTATAAATAAACGTTGAATAAATTTAGTAAGTGAATGTGTCCAAGTTGATACGACCGATACAGCTACTATCCTTATTCCTTATAGCTGTCTATTAATTTGCTATCGCAACTGGTGGCTCACCTTTCGGGCGAAACTGGCCTTCTTTTTTTAAGGGTACACAAATTACTACGCTTGCGTATGGTACTAAAGCTAAGCCTTATGCAGCGGCCTCTTTCAAGCATTCCCGGTGACGCACCGTGAGCAGCCAATCGGATAGCCCATCGGACTGACGGCACGCGCGCCTGCTACGCAGCTGCATGGGGACAGGGCAGCTGAAAACTCGGGGACGCGGCAACGCTGCAATCGGTTGTGATGCACATTTTTTAAAACCTTGCAATAATTTACACGCTTTCCGCGGAGTGCCTAGATGTGCCACCTAACGACCAGAAGGACCTAGACGAACGACTCAGTATGTTTGTACAATATCGTCAATATTGTTTCAGGGCCCTTTAAGCAAGATTGACTTCAGTAGCAGCCGTGGTGGTAGTTGTGCAGCATGATGTGCTGAGCTCCGTCTTTGCACTCGGCACCCATACCAAAATCTATAACATTGCACGGCTGCTAATTCTACCGTTTTCTGTTGCACTGGATATTTTCTTTACGTGCACCAAATGAAAGAAAAATGACCTGTGGCAGATTGCACACTTCTAACCCTTGAACATGAGGCGGGCCCTATTTCCACGAGCAATCAAATGCGTAATTGAATTGCCAAAATTGCAGTAATCATCTTCTTTACTAATTTATTTAAAGCACATATTACTATCTACGAATTGTAGCTAGCTAATTTGCAAGGCATATTGAGATGGAAAGAATTCTTAGGCTGCACCGGTTTCGAAATGTGCGCAGTCAAACTTGCGGCGCTGTGGTTCGACTAACCTTTTTAGGAAAACGCTGTTGCATGCCTTGAAGTCCAAGAGTAACTGGAACGCCGATGCATTTCGTTGCACACTTGAAAAATTAATACCTTGAAACTGGTAAGCCTTGAGAACTCGCCGACTACAATTCTTAAATTGCAATTTTTGGCATAACGCAAATAATTAGAAAAGTTGTTTAGTGGAGTTGTGGTATTTAACTAAACATTCAGATTTTTTTGCAGAGGTAATGCCCGTTTCATCGAGAAATCAGTTGAAGGGCTAGAATTATGTTGCCTACCATGGGCGATCTTTGTATATTTGGTGCAGCTAAGAAAAAAAAAAGAACACTTGGTATCTGGCAAAATAAAGGTGGTGTACGTGTCTGTTTTCTTTTCAATATGCGAGTCGTATTTGTTGCATGGTTTCTTCAGCCATCGTGATGGTCATTCTGTGGCGTGCACTGCTGAGCTCCATCTTCATAACTGGCCCCCAATCCAAAATGTTGCGAGTCGGAAGGAGAGACAAATGCTTTTAGCGAACGCAGGTGGCACAAGCAACACAGAATCTCTACGGTGACACCTTAGAAAAGCGCCGACAACCACTAGCGGCAATTGCACAACTAAGTCGTCACTGTATCTAGCCTGCTAGTTGTGATACCGTTCATGACGAAAAATGTTTTGCATGAAATAGGCATTTGAATTTAATTTTGTGGTTTTACGTGCCACAACCACGATCTGATTGAGGCACACCGTGGGAGGGGGGGGGGGGGGAGGGATTACGGATTAACTCTGACTACCGGGGGATATTCAACGCGCCCCCCATGCACGCGACGCCGGCGTTTTTGCATTCCGCCCCCGTTTAGATGCAGCCGCCGCGGCCGAGATTTATTCCCACGACCTCGAGATTGGCAGCGCCTTCATGCCGCCACGGTGGGTAAAAAGAACTTTGTCGAAGACGAATTCGCTGTGGCTTGTAGCGTCTGCGACCGTCTCTGGTTCCGATCGTACGTCGTCAGAGTGCCGCAGCCCACGCATGTGGTAGACCTTGGGCGCGTGTTTCCTAGGGAGGACGTGAGTTCCTTCGCGGTTTGCGCCACATGTTGGAAAGAAATGCTTCGCATTGAATTATACAATTATCGAGCATGGTTTTTGCCGTAATTTTACTTACTCCATGCTGTGCGAGCAGTCCAAGACATCGTTGCCTGAGCCGGCTGTCAGCACTAACACGGAGTAACGTGAAACCATCGTTAGCAATGTGCTTGAGCCTTGTCTGTTACGCTTGGACAGCCGTGTAGGAGTTGGAAATTTTTTGTCTTTAGGGACTTCGTCGGTGAATCGCAACTGGGAGGCTCTCCAGCACTAAAGACCAGAGAAGCGCTTCGTACAGTCGAATAGTAAACCTGGACCGTCCAGCCAAAACGACCTTCCACTGCAGTAACTTGAGGCGATAATTGATATATCTGGCCAGTTACAACACCCCAGTAGAAGTCTAGAATAGAAGTCCCGTCCTCCCGGAAAGTCTTCGCCTCGTGCGAAGCTTCTCGTGCTCGCGCTCGGCACGCGCTCGTGCCACTACTCCCGCGTTCGTCGTTGTCATCCACAGCTGGCTGCATTGCCGCTCATCATTCCAGCGTAGAATTTCACTTCTCATCTGCCGTCGTAATGGGGAGACCGTGCGTACCGGGCTATCATGAGCCCATTAACGTTGCATCACTGCATGCTTTGCACCTCCCCAGGTTTCACATTAGTGAAGCTGCATTTCGCTCAATGGGTTATTCGAGTACCAAATTTTCTTAAATGCTAAGCATTTCTTGGCGAACATTTGCCACTTTGACAGTATTTATATATTTATCTAGGAGCATACGTCGGGCTGTTCTCATGAACGCAAATTTAAATTTGTATTTGTCAACATTGGCATAGTATGACAAGAGTGCCCCGCAGGGGCGTCTGCGCAAGCAGGCGTTTGGTGAGTTGCGCCACCACGTACCCGAGCACACGAGGGTTGGACCCTCCCGCGTGTAGCCGTGCGCGGCTTAGCCGTGTCCGGGGAAAAGGGGATCCTGGGGGTTGAGCCGACGCTGAGTGTTTGGACCTTTAAGGCCCCCCAGCAGAGGCAACACACCCCTTTGGCCTCGGCTTCACGTAGACGGCACCCCCGAACTGACCCACCCGGGGGAAATCGGTGGTCGCTTTTTCCTATCCCCCTCTCCAACCTTTTGCTTTCCTGTCTCCTTTCTTTAACTATACCCGCCGTGGTTGCTCAGTGGCTATGGTGTTGGGCTGCTGAACACGAGGTCGCGGGATCGAATCCCGGCCACGGCGGCCGCATTTCGATGGGGGCGAAATGCGAAAACACCCGTGTACTTAGATTTAGGTGCACGTTAAAGAACCCCAGGTGGTCGAAATTTCCGGAGTCCTCCACTACGGCGTGCCTCATAATCATATCGTGGTTTTGGCACGTAAAACCCCATAATTCATTCTTTCTTTAACTATCCTATCATCTCTTCTCTTCTGTCACTTCCTAATTTTCATAGGCGGCTTGGGTTAACCTTGTGTATGTGCCCTCCCTTGGGTACAGTATATTAGGTTATAGTGGCAATGTACGGTTGGCGCCTGCAGCCTTACGCGTTAAGCACTGCAGCGTCCGCTAGTTGGGCTCCGTGGTGGGTGGCCGCCATTGCCGCCGAAATAAAACAAACTGTTATGGGAACACCAGTATTTCCCCGCCTACTTGATCGTCACCCTCTAAAGAGGGGACGCACCGATGAACTTTGCCTATCTTTCAACCGACCAAAAGATAACTATCCAAAATACCATGTTGTACACAGTGAAAATGCTTCAAAACCGGCCAGATCCATTTCTCCATTCATAGTTGCGAAATCTTTGACGGAAGCTTTAGGCTCAGGTTACAAAGTCATCAAAATGGCTAGCGGAGACCTTCTTCTTGAGGTCCCTCAGAAACAACAGTACGAGAAACTCGGCAACCTTGTAACTTTCGGCAACATACCAATTTCTGTATCACCACACCGATCAATGAATAGCTCACGTGGAGTCGTATCAGAAGCAGACCTCCTAGAATTATCAGAAGCAGAACTCCTGGAAGGGTGGAAAGATCAAAATGTCACCAATGTAAAACGTATCATCATCAGACGGGACAACAAAGAAATCCCCACCAAACATCTTGTCCTCACATTTGGATCTAGCGTTCTGCCTGAAACAATCGAAACAGGATACATTAGGTTAACTGTTCGACCATATGTCCCTAACCCTAGAGGGTGCTTCCAATGCCAAAGATTCGGCCATGGCTCACAGAGCTGTCGTGGTCAAATAACTTGTGCAAGGTGTGGAGTACAGGGCCACTCCTCCGACAACTGTACTGGCACTCCTCACTGTGTGAACTGCAGTGGTGACCACGCATCCTACTCACGTTCCTGTCCAAACTGGAAAAAGGAAAAGGACATAATCACCCTAAAAGTAAAAGAAAATATTTCTTTCAAGGAAGCCCGTAAGAGATGCTCACTTTTCCACAGCACGTCTTATGCTGATGCGGCGCGTCGGGGGGCAGCGTCGCAGCTGCCACTGCCACCTGCCCAGCCCGCACACAGCGAGCTGTCGCTTGTGGCCCCTGCCCCCGGGGTGGAAGGAGCTAAGCCTACCCCACCCAACCAGCAAACAAGCCCGGCTACCCTAGGGTTACCGGCACCACAACAGTCCACGGCGGCATCGTGCGCTTCGCGTAGCGAACCGGCAGGACCGCCAGCAGCGCCCACGGTGGGTGCAGTCAAGGCTGCCTCACCCTCTCCGGCCCCTGCTGCCGCTGGCAACAGCCGGCGCAGCTCAGGCCCAAAGGCAGCCCCATCAACCTCCGGGCTGGTGGGCGCAAAGGTCTCGTCCTTCGCGGCGAGACTTTCTCGCGAAATTTCTCGCTCGCAAGAGCGCGTGTCCAGCGCCTCACATGAGTCAATGGACACTACACCCATCCCGACGGCGCATCAAGCGCCTAAGGAGCGGCGAGGCTTCCTCGACCGCTTCAAAAAGGACAAATCACGCGTTACAGGGCCTGGAAAAGGTTCTGTAATCTAAGGCAACACTTCCTTTTTGTACACACAGCACCAATTTTACTTTCAGTATGGATATACAAATCATACAGAGGAACGTCCGAGGCATTCTTAGGAACCTCGATGATGTGCAAGAAATTCTCCACGAACACAATCCAAAAGTGCTGTGTGTACAGGAAACTCACTTAAAATCGGAACATGCAAACTTTCTTCGACAGTATGTTACGTTTCGTAAAGACCGCGATGATGCTCTTGCATCTTCAGGCAGTGTTGCCATTATAATTCAGAAAAACATAGCGTGTCAACGTTTACCGCTGCAAACGCCCCTCGAAGCAGTGGCAGTTCGACTTGTTCTCTTAAACAAACTCGTCACCATTTGCTCGCTTTACATACCCCCACATTACCGCTTACACAAACATGAATTCCAGTCCCTAATAGACGAATTGCCAGAACCTTATCTTGTTCTTGGGGATCTGAATGCACACAGCGGACTGTGGGGCGACTCTCGCACCGATGCTCGAGGCCGTCTAATTGAAGGCTTTCTTTTCTCATCCGGTGCATGTCTGCTAAACAAAAAAGAACCTACATATTATTGTCTTGCAAACAAAACTTTTTCTTCTATAGATCTCAGCATAGCTTCTCCATCCATATTTCCTGAACTTGAATGGGAAGTTATAAAAAACCCTTACGGGAGCGACCATTTCCCCATACTGCTGAGAACACCAAGACAATACGAATCTCCACCACACGCTCCCCGGTGGAAGGTCGATGCAGCGGACTGGGAGAAATTCCAAAAACTTACCAGTACGCTCTCAGGGGCTGACATTTCATCACTCGGAATTGACGGTGCCGTCGAATATTTTACTAATTACATTATTGATGCAGCTTTTAAATGTATTCCCCAAACAAGTGGACTTTCTAGCAAACGCCGTGTTCCGTGGTGGAATGAACAATGCCGGAACGCACGTAGGCAGCAGAACAAAGCATGGAGGCAGCTTCGCGATTCTCCTACTGCTGAAAACCTCGTCAATTTCAAGAAAATCAAATCCCAAGGTAGGAGAACGCGCAGACAAGCCAGGAGAGACAGCTGGCAAACATTCTTATCAAGCATAAATTCATACATGGATGAGGCCAAGGTTTCGAACAGGGTCAATAGAGTAAGAGGACGACAAACACATCCGCCTCCCCTGGTACATACGCAGGGAGATAGCCTGGAGGACCAAGCGAACCATTTGGGTGCACATTTTGAACATGTGTCCAGTTCATCACACTATTCTCCAGCATTTACAAAATACAAAGCAGCAATAGAAAAACAAAAACTAGACCGAAAGAGCACTGGGAACGAGCCATATAACCTACCTTTCTCCCTAGCAGAGCTGCAAGCATCACTCACCTGTTGCAACCAATCTGCCCCAGGCTCTGACCGCATACTCTACGAAATGTTGAAAAACCTGTCCTCTGAAACAAAGAAAACCCTTCTCTGCCTGTACAACTCTATATGGACCTCCGGCGAGATCCCCTCTGCCTGGAAAGAGGCCATAGTAATCCCTATCCTGAAGCAGGGCAAGGATCCATCGTCCGTATCGAGTTATCGGCCCATAGCTCTAACAAGCTGCATCTGCAAAGTCTTTGAGAAGATGATAAACCGCCGTCTGATACATTTCCTAGAATCAAACAAGCTGCTTGACCCATACCAGTGTGGATTCCGCGACGGCCGATCCACCACTGACCATCTGATACGCCTAGAGGCTCAGATTCGCGAGGCTTTTGTCCACAAGCAATTCTTCCTGTCTGTTTTCCTTGATATGGAAAAAGCATGGCCCTTACACCACGTGGCGATTCGGAATACTAAGAGACCTCGCACACTTTGGAATACGTGGCATTATGCTGAATATCATTGAAAGTTATCTGTCCAACCGCAGATTCCGTGTTCGTGTGGGTAATGCCCTATCAAGACCATATGTGCAGGAAACTGGAGTACCACAGGGTGGTGTGCTCAGTTGCACCCTTTTTATCATAAAAATGAACTCTCTGCGTCTGTACATCCCACGCAACATATTTTATTCAGTATATGTCGACGATGTACAGATAGGCTTCACATCATGTAACCTTGCAATCTGTGAGCGGCAGGTTCAGCTTGGACTGAACAAACTGTCTAAGTGGGCAGACGAGAATGGTTTTCTGCTTAATACCACAAAAGTCCACATGCGTCCTCTTCTCCAGAAAGAGAGGTCTGCACCCTGATCCCAACATCGAGATACAGGGTGAGGGTCTACCTGTAAAAACTGAACACAAATTCCTAGGCCTAATTCTGGACGCGAAGTTAACGTTTATCCCACATCTCAAGTATTTAAGAAACAAGTGCATGAAGACAATGAGCATGTTGAAAGTGTTGTCTCGCACTACGTGGGGTAGTGACACAAGATGTCTATTGAATCTATATAAGAGCCTCATTCGATCACGTGTAGACTACGGTTCCAATATATCACTCCCTGACGCCGAGCGCCTTGAAGATGTTAGACCCTGTCCACCATCTGGGTATCCGCCTCTCTACGGGTGCGTTCAGAACAAGCCCCGTAGAAAGCCTTTATGCCGAATCAAATGAATGGTCGCTACATCTACAGAGAACTTACTTATCCTTTGTATATTTCCTAAAAGTGAACTCAAACAATAAGCACCCTGCATACACAACTATAAACGATCTGTCCAGTGCCCAAACCTTTCTGAACCGCCCTTCCGTGAGAAAGCCCTACGCAATGCGAGTGAGAAGTCTTGCCGAAGAAATGGATGTGTCGCTCCATGAGCACGATGTCATGCCTCCTCCTGTAGAGCTGCCGCCATGGCAGTGGCAGCTGATTGACTGTGATCTGTCCTTCATTGAGGTCACAAAGCATGCGCCGGTCGCACATATCCGTATGCACTTCCTCGAATTGCAGCACACGTACTCTTGTCCAGAATATTTTACTGACGCTTCAAAGTCACGCGCTGGCGTGTCTTACGCGGCGGTCGGTCCGTCCTTTTCTGCTGCGGGAGTTCTACACCCAAACACAACCATCTTTACAGCGGAGGCCTACGCCATCCTGGTGGCGGTTAAACACATCAAACAGCTAGACATACGCAAGGCAGTCATTTACACTGACTCTTTGAGTGTGTTGAAATGTTTAACCACTTCAAGTAGGCACAGAAACCCCATAATTATCACTCTTTATTCCACCATTTGCACCGCGTATGCATCCAAGCAGCAAATTGTGCTCTGCTGGGTGCCAGGGCACCGCGAGATCGAAGGGAATGAGTTGGCCGACAAGCTAGCCACATCAGTTCATACAGACGCTACCACTTCACCCATAGCCGTTCCTGTAATGGACCTAAAACCCTTTATTAAGAAAAAGGTCAGGGCCTACTGGCAACGTCTGTGGGACAGAGAAACGGGCAACAAATTACACACCATCAAGCCTCATCTCGCTCATTGGCCACCAGAATCAAAGACACGCCGCACACAGGTTACACTTTGCAGACTCAGGATAGGACACACATACAGTACACACGCATACTTATTGTCCGGTGGCGATCCCCCTGTCTGTGATGAATGTGGCGAGCCACTCAGTGTACTTCACGTCCTCCTGCAATGCCCTGAACTGGAGCCTCAGAGGAAAAGACATTTTCCATTACCATTACGGCAGAATGTACCATTGCATCCCTGTATGTTTTTGGGCAATGAACCTATTTTTAAATACCAAGCCATCATCGCCTTTTTAAAAGATATACAGAACTTTCGTGTTATATACCCAGGTGACTTGTAGCACGGCCTCTCTGGAGAGGCCGCTGCTGCGGTATTTTATTAAAGAAAGCACGTGCCTCGTAGTCCTTGGCCACAAAGGCCTTCGGCAGGCGTCGTGCTACTCTACATGTTTAGTTTTAGTACCATGACCACTTCTCATCTATTCACCACTCACAGGTCATTCCACACGTCACTGCCATAATTATATTCTATATATGTTTTACGCTTCTATACCGCGATTTGTTCTTAGGCCCCTTTACAGCCACATCGCATCCTATCATCGGAGCTCACTGATCATGGCAAACATATCTTTCATTGTCTTGGCGCTCTTTGGCCACATTTGGCCCACATTTGGCCCCTGGATGGCTTGCGTTCCCTTGCGTGGGAACTGGCGTTAGAGCTTAGTGCTATTTCCATTTATCTATAAATGCTTTGTGTGCTGATCTCAAGTGTGTACCCTTGACTAGAATGCCCACTAATTGAAGTATTATTCGTATGCAGGACCCGAACACGCCAGAGCTGTGGGTTTACCAAAGTGGTCGCTACCTCCTCTGGCCCAACCTCACCCAGGGTCATCGACTCAGCGGAGGTGTAATTGCGTTCTCTGCTATAGCCGAAGCCTGTACGCAAGCATCCTCGAGGACCTTGTCAGCTGAGAAAGCGGTGAGCTACTTTGCACCCCTAGTCTTGGTTCATTGCCGTGCCCAGTTCGCTGTATGGACGCATCTCTGCCGTACATATAGAGACATATATAGTAGTAATAAACATAAATAAATAAATATATAAATAAATCATATATTTGTCGTGTCCACGAAAAACCGTGGCGTCTTAGTGCTGGCACATGCATATATATAAGAAAGAAATAAAAAACGGCAGGAGGATATCAGCAATACTAAAGCAACGAATAAAAATAATCTTGAAAACAGTGTACGTACAACAAGGCGCAAAATGAATACATAATAAAAAGGAGGAGAAGGGCAGTTGGACAATACGCGAAACTATGACAGAACAACGCAAAGCTCGGAAAAGGACAATGACAGCCAGTTGTGAAAAATATCAAGATCATGAGAGTGGGCGCTATAAAGGCTCTGTATTCTGTGGACGGTAGGGTGTTCGCGATCACAACCAGGAACATAGAAAGATCTATCTTCTCTGGTGAACATGCACGGAATACGAAACACGATACCACTGAGGAGTTCGTGGTACCAGTGCCTCCTCTATACGCCCAACCAGTGCCTCCTCTATACTTTCAGTGCCCGGCAATTGACGCTCTCAGCGCCGTCGCGTCTCCGTTCACGTAGCGCGCTTGGCAGCCGCGAGGAGGCGCCACGTAAACAGGGTTTGTTTTCTCCCGATGGCTCGCGCAATTTGGCCATTTGGGATTTGGCGACGTGCTTTGCTGATTTCAAATGCGTGCTTTTGCAACACGTCTCGCTTGGACTGACATGGCGTACTGTTGCGTGCTTTTGTGAGAGTCAGATGAAAAAAAAAAAAACAAGACTCCGGGATTTTCGTTTCATCAATTTCCATCAGACTTGGCATTGAGGGATTGCCTTGGCATTGCCTGTGTGCAATGTGCCTTTCCTGCAGATATCTGCGACCGTCTATGTCGGTGGCTATACTGTCCGCGTCATCGGTGAGCAGATAAACTGCGAGAACTGTGTGGGAATCGCCATCCAAGCCACTAACAAATCAGCCATTGCAGACGTTCACTCGCAGCCAAGACCGTGGGGGACATTTGTATCCCTATGACGAGCTGCCTTTTGTCTTGGACATCTTGCGTATTTACTCTGAGCAAGCCCTGACGGAAAATCCAGCTCTTAAGAGACCCATGACTAGCTTAATTGGCGGCACACGCTGTTTCAGCTCTGTGTTCCTCAAAGTTGCTGCAGTATAAAGAGAATGACATGATGCACCGGACAGAATTAGCTGATGGAAGTTATTGCAGTGCGTTTTGTGAGGCCTCTCTTTGCAAACTATGGATTTGCTATCACAGACAAGTACGATGCTCACAAATAATTTGCTGAAAAGCCACTTTCAAGAAAGTCTAAAAATGTGATAAGCAGTCTAACACTTATTCAGGTGATCTTTGCACAATTGCGCACATAAAGATAAAAAGCGAAAGTAGTTTCAAAATAAACATTCCTTGTACGTATTTCATTACACTTGAAACACTTCTGATTGGATCTATTCTGCGCATTTAAATAAGTGTCGCACTTTTCGTTGTTTTTCAGGTATGCCGCTAAAGAAGCCAGGAAGGCTCTTCCTGAACACACTATATATGTTACATGGTGGACATTTTTATATATGACTTCATTCTAGAAGGTCCTTGCATGTCCTTCGGATTCTGTTAACTTGACAATTCACTGAATAGATTCTGTTGAGGGGCTTTAAAGCATGGCGTGTGCATTCTTCCAACCCGACATCATCGCTGATTGAATTGAGTATTCTTAGTCTGTTCTACTGTGTTTGAGTATCCTTAGTCTCTTCTTCTGCTGCTATAGAAATGCAGTAAAGCTAAATTCTCTATGGATCAACTGGCGCCAGAAAAAGGCAACTGCATTTCACATCCCTTCATATTCTGTAATATATGTATCTGCTTCGGATGTATTTCGGTTAATTGTTTTTTTCAGCTGTGTTTTTCTTTGATACCTTTACTCAGTGCTCCTCGTGGGGCCTCCAAGATATGTTGAAACAAACATCATCACCTATCTAGATGTGCGGCAAACAAAGCGGGAGAATACGTCTTGCTGTGTTTTTATCCGCTGCGTTGCCACTTGCCACCGCGCGCACCGCCCTCCGCCCCTCCGCTGCCCTGGTAAACCGGCGTCGGGAACCCTGTTTAGGTGGAGGCACCTGGCGGTAATGTGTTGTACTATCGCCGACGGCGGCGGGCAGTTGTTCTCCGCTCTTTCGCCGGGCACTGAAAGTATAGAGGAGGCGCTGGTGGTACACGAGGATAGCGTGAAGGAGTTTGAAACGAAACAGAAGGTCAGTACGATTACCTCGACAGCGAAGTAAGGGCAATGAAAATCATTCAATAGTGCTCAAGCAAGTTCAGCGTCCGAGTTAGAAAAGCGACGATGATAATGCTTTGAAACGTTTTCTGGACCCGATGTATAATGTCTCTGTTAGATCTAGAGATACCGTTCCAGACGAACGACGCGCATTCGAGTTGAGGAAGACAGATTGTTGAGTACAACTTGCAGAGCGGTGTATGAGCATCGAATATATTTTGTGCAAGTGAAATAATACAATGTGACGTGTCTCGAATTTCAACTTGATCTAAAGAGTACGCGAGTTTTGAGCATGTGAGATCATAGTAGTAGGTGGACTGGTTCTACGTTTATTAATTTTGCTACGACTCCAGCAGTTGGCGTACACTTCGTAGACCGATTAAGTTAGGTGGATGCCTACAAACTGGGGGAATATAGCAGCGTTGCATGCTTTCTTTCTAGCGTTGGCTAAATGTAAAGGGATGCAAGTATAATTGTTGCGGAAGCCTTCGGATAGAGGCTTTCCGCATTTCAGCTTATCATGCCTTTAATTATAGCAAAAAAGAGAGACTGCACAATCATCAATGAAAAAGAAGGTTGACAGAGATTTTAGAGCGCATTTCCTGAAGAGGCATGTGTAGATTATCAGCGGCACTTTACGCAATGTGTTTTTTTTTATTTATTATGGCATGAACTCTTCTTGCGAAGGACGTGATTATACAAAAAAAAATACTACCGTTAATATGCAGTAGGCGCATCCGAGAGAAAGTATTCCACGCAGAGGGAAAAGAATATCAAGGGTGAATTGGAGGGTTGTAGTTGAAAGTTTGAGAGTCCCTGAATCGGTCCGTGTCGTACGCCTAGACACACAGGGTATCTCTCAAAGAATGCTTTCTTACCAGAATTTCTTGTCAGCGCGCTGTATAAACGCAGGTATAAGTGGTTAAACATTACCATCCCCTCAAGCAGCGGCCTTCCCCCTCAGCTTTTACATTATGTTGCTATCGTTATGTCCCGTCTGCTTCAAGTGGTGACGCCAATCTTGACTACTTCAGGTTGATTTGGAACTAGTAATCCTGAGCTGCACTAGTAATCCTCAATCCTGAGATGCATGGAGTGAAATTTAAAGACGATTGCGCGCGGCGGATGCAGACGTGGCGGCCCTACGCAGAATGTTTGCTAGAATTTTTTGCAATGCTACAGAATGTTTGCTAGAATTTTTTGTAATGCTACAGACAGACAGATGGCGCCGCGGACGTTCCTCGCACATTGTTCCGAGCGTATACACAATGTCAAAACTACAAAGTAGCTGTT
This sequence comes from Dermacentor silvarum, assembly GCF_013339745.2. Classification (NCBI taxonomy): domain Eukaryota; kingdom Metazoa; phylum Arthropoda; class Arachnida; order Ixodida; family Ixodidae; genus Dermacentor; species Dermacentor silvarum. Next base: position 107,890,934 of record NC_051163.1, read on the forward strand.
CTCGGCATAATTTTGATTTGATAGTCACGTGATAACAGGCAACACCTAGCGCTTCAGCTTAGTATTGTTTCTATATTACGCTCGTAAGATTTCTTTACAGCCGGTAGCGAAATAAGAAAGCGCTGCCGATTACTGGTGAATGTATTGAAATGGTTTTTGCTGTAATGTTTTTGCTACTGTATGATTTGAAAACGAGGAATAACGGCGAAAAAGAAAGTAGATCCATCGGGAATCGAACATTATCACTTGTTGTAAAGTACACTAAACTTCCTTCCCAACGCATTTTATTTTCGGATCTCGGCTACAGGATATTTTTATGCTAAAGTTCTGGGCATATTGTATACTAAACTTGGCTCTGAACAGTGCGGAACCTGCTGTTACCGCTGACAGCACCTTTCTTTTCAGCATTGCGGGTGACCGCTGTGTTCAGCAAGGAGGTTGGTGTTGAAATTGACGTGCAGCGCTGGCCTTTTCCACAGCGAATAGTCGCTGCACTGTACTCCCTGCACACACCTGCTGTGCAATACGAGCATAATACAGCGCTGGTACCATTCATGTTCCTGCCGCCAAAGGAGACATCGCTGCTCCTATTTTCGTGAGAGAACACCTCCGCGTCCCATCGGCTGGTATTGGCAGAGTTGTAGCATAGATGCGCATTCCCAGGAGGAAGTAGGCCATTGGTTTGAGGAAATGTCTAGATTTATTACATTTGGGTACTTACTACTTCGGTAGCAATTATATGGACTCTCCAAGAGGATTTCCAGCGTCGCCGTGAGGTTCCGTATAAATTCCAAGAGCGACACAATCGTCGCCGCGCACCGTATGCTGTATGTGCGAGTGAAAGGACGTGAGCTTCCACAGAGAAAACGCGCGGCAAAGAGGAACCGCGCCGTCTCCGTCCAGCGAAAGGAGTTGGCCGAATTGGGAGGGAGGCAAGGGGGCGCCGTTGTGCTCCGTCACTTAAAGTCCCTATATAAGAAAAGTACCGCCATCCTTTGATAAACGCCGCTTCTCTCTCTCCTGTATCTCCGATTGGACGATGATAGCGAGCGCTTTTCACTGCTTCATATTTTCTTTTTTTCCGCCTCAGAGCCATGTTGAAAGTCCTCTGCGCAGCCGCAGTCGCCGCCGCCGGCGGCGGCGCGCGCCCGGCCTGAAAGCTTCAACGTGGACTTTCTAGGTGCGCCACCGTCGACTTGGCTTTCGCAAGCAAAAAGTAAAGAAAAAAGCAAGCGCTTTAGGAGAGGAGGCGGCGGAGGAAAGAGTAGATGGCGGTACTTTTCTTATATAGGGATTTTACCCTCACTAACTGCATATTTAGCGACCGGGTGCAAGGAGAACCGGCGACTGAAACTCGTGGACGGAAGGAGGAAAGCGGGAAGGTAGAGCGGGAGGGAGGGTGTGCTGCGTCTCTGCCAGGAAATGCGCACTTTGCCCTGCTGCGGGTGGTCGAGCGCGCCGTATCTTGAAAGCGATCTGCAGACAGCACCTGCTTTTGTGCGCCCTGTGCTCTCGCTGTTCTATTTCCGTTGAAGCGACAGAGCACACGAAGGTCACTTCCTTCGGCGCTGCTACGGCTCTTGCTCACGCTAGCGTTTTGACAGCGTGTGACTGTGGTCATCGACTGTGATGTGTTCATGTTTGTTGTGCGCGCTGACACCATGCTTGTTAATTCACTTTATACAAATATGAGAAGCATCCTCTCGAAAACCGTCCCAATTTCCTCGCTTATTGACTCGTGTTCTGCATCAGTAAACGCTGTCACGGAAGCGTGGCTTACAGACGCTGTACCGGACGAAATTTTTCTTGCTTCTTATATATTTTTCGCTGCGACAGAGCGAATCGCCGCCGCAGGTGTGTATTGTTGGCTATAAAAAGTGAATTGTCCTGTTTACCCTTTATGATTACTACGTTTCTTGAATGCGTATGGGTTTTGTTAAAAAGTAGTAGTGCTGACATACTTTTGGTGTTTTTATCGCTCCCCAGACATGTGCAGTGGTTTTGCTGAAGAGTTTTCTCGCATTTTGAGTCAAGTGTGTTACCCCTTTTCAAATTGTTCTCTGTTGATATTTGGTGATTTTATTTACCCACATAATAACTGGGCAACACTATCTCTCGCGGCAAGTGAACGATAATCTAACTCATTTCTTCAGTCATGTTTAGTTTTTTTCGTTATCTCAACTTATCATGCAACCAACACGCCGCACTGCCAATTGCTCCAGTATTGTCGACCTAATCCTTACTGATGTTCCGGATATTTGCGCCAACATTAGTCATTTAGACGGTTTCTCCGATCATGACGTCATTACTAGAAACATAGTTTCTTCACAAATCAGTAGGAAAATCATTACAAAGGAATTTAAATGCTATAATAGAGCTAACCTTATTGGAGTAAACGCCGAGTGATATCTTCTTGCAGATCAGTTTCGTCATGATTACCTGTACCGTACAGTTAACGATAAGTGGATCGCGTTCAGAAATGTGTTTACTGGCCTCATTTGCGAATATATACCGACCATAACGATTAGGAGTAACAGTTCTACCCCGTGGTTTGACCAAAAACTGCGGCGCCTAAACAAACAAACAAAAAAAAACTGTATAGGCTAGCCGTCAAATGCAATTACTCATCATCGTGGCTTAACTACAAGCAGTGCGACCGGGAATACCAGGCTCTGCTTAAAACAACTCGCCGTCACTTTTTTGGCCACGACCTATCATCCATGCTGACTAACAACCCTCGAAAATTTTGGCAAGTAATAATTCCAAACAGTCATCCTGATGTAGTGCTTACTACATGTAACAGTGGTGCACAGGCACCACTGTTCCCGAGTCAAAGTGTGCACAGGTATTAAACGACACATTCCCGTCTGTATTCACACGCGAGGATATCACATCTTGCCCAGACATAGGTACACTTCCCGATATCGCAATGTCGCAGATAATTGTTAGCGAGTCCGGTATCATGTCATTACTTAATAATCGTAAGGTGTCATCTGCAACTAATCACATCGGTTTCAACAACAAGTCACTCAAAAGTACATCACAAAGCATCTCGGGAATCTTGTGCGCTCTTTCTGCGCGAACTTTGTCACCGGGCCAAATTCCTAATGAGTGGAAAACAGCCAAGGTCATACCTATTTTTAAATCTGACGACCGCTCATCACCACTTAACTACCGGCCCATTTCGTTATCTAGTACCGTCCGCAAATTACTAGAGCATGTCATACATTCGCAATTCATAACATACCTGAGGAACATAGCATAATCTTCAAATATCAGCACGGCTTCCGCAAGGGACATTCATGCGATGGGCAACTAGCTGGATTTACTAATGACTTGCTTTCATGGATTGATGCTGGAAACCAAGTTCACGTCATCTTCTTAGATTTTTCGAAAGCTTTTAACTGCGTTCCTCACCACAGGCTACTACTCAAACTAAGATATCTTAACATTCACGCAGACGTCCTTGCAGCGATAAAATATTTCTTGACATATCGAACTCAATTCACAGGTATTAATAACCACAACTCCTCCTCTATTCCTGTTACTTCCGGCGTTCCACAAAGGAGCGCGCTCGGCCCTTTGCTTTTTCTAGTCTATGTTAATGATTTGCCTAACTGCATGAAATCCCGGGTAAGATTGTTCGCCGATGATTGCGTTATTTACCACGAAATTACTACTGACACTGACCATGAAGCACTGCAATCAGATCTAGATGCATTGAATACATGGTGTTCTGACTGCAAAATGATCCTAAATTATACTTAAACAAAGTGCATGTCATTTTCAGGCTCCTCGTCTTGCATTCCAACGTCATACTCCCTCGGTAATAATACTGTTGAGTTTACTACCACTTATAAATATCTAGGAGTCAGTTTGCAATCGGATCTGACATCGCATCATCACATCAACATTACTCTTGCATCTGCTAACCGCATTTTTGGTTTAATCAAATACAGACTAAAGCAAGTGCCTTCACACCTAAAGAAACTCACGTACACCACTTTAATCATACCTAAAATTGAATATGCATGTGCCATTTGGGATACGAACCAGGACTACGTCGTACGTAACCTTGCATCCTTGCAAACACGTGCCGCTCGTTTTATCTTTTCAGACTATTCCCCTACTTTAGTGTTATATCTTTAAAAAATCGTGCCGAATTAGATCCCCTATTATTACGACAGAAACACTCACGGCTGTCTCTCTTCCATAAACTTTATCATCACGAGCATTTGCATGATGACTTTGTAGGGGCGCGCCCTAAGCGCGCTCCCGATTGCAGCGCCAACACAGCGTTGCGCAAGACGCGCAAAATAAACACAGATTGCATCTCTGCGTTCGTTGTGTGCTTACGTGCGTCCCGCCGCTCGTATAGAGGCGGCGTTCTATAGGCCTCGCATGTCGCGACCACTATAGCTTGGTGACCCGGACGTGATACGGACCGTGTCCGGTCCGTGTCTCCGGATACGGACCGGACACAGCGGACGACGTGTGCGACTAGTCGACATCGCGGCGTCACTCCGAAGGCAAAGCAGCAAGGCGACGCGACTACTATAGCTTGGCGACCCGGACGTGAGACGCTGGTCGTGGCAGCCTCCGCTCGGCTCCTGGCAAGCTCGCCGCCTTTTGAGTAGGAACGACGGCACAGCTAGTTCGCCGCCGTCACGTTAACTCCTACATTGGTGACCCGGACGAAGAACACCGGCCACGGCGCTCACCCGCCACGACGCTCACCAGGCCACGGCGCTCTCCAGGCCATGGCGCACACCGGCTACGGCGCTCGCCGGCCACGGTCCAGCGCGCCGGCCGCGGTCCAGCGCGCCGGCCACGGTCCAGCACACCGGCCACGGTACGAGCACGCCGGCCGCGGTACGAGCACGCCGGCCACGGAACGAGCACGCCGGCCACGGAACGAGCACGCCGGCCACGGTAGGAGCACGCCGGCCACGGTACGAGCACGCCAGCCACGGTACGAGAACGCCGGTCACGGTACGAGAACGCCGGCCACGGTACAAGAACGCCGGCCACGGTACAAGAACGCGGCCACGCTACGAGCACGCCGACCATAGTACCAGACGCTGGCCACGGTTCGAGCCCACGGGACAAGCACGCCGGCCACTCTACGAGCACACGAGCCACGGTACGAGTCCACGGGACGAGCACGCCGGCCACTGTATGAGCACACGGGCCACGGTACGAGTACCCCGCTCACGATACGAGCATGCCGGCCATGGTACGAAACCGCCTCAGTGAGACGCCGGCCACGGAGCGACACCGCTTCGGTACGACGCCGGCCACGGTACGACACCGGCCTCGGTACGACACTGGCCTCTTCAATAGCCGGGGCCCATGTAGGAATGAATGAATGAATTCTTTATTAAGAAAAGGGAGGACCGAAGGTCGCTGGTGGGGGAGGAGGGACATACGAGGAGAGGTAGACACCCACTAAATCGCGCGAGCCAGGCCGCTAGCAACGCCGAAGTGGGCTAATTTTACCAGGTGACAGCTACTACCCCTGACAGAATCCACAAATGGCAGACCGTGGCTGACCAAAAAAAGGGCATTGACGCCTCTGCCCCCCCCCCCCCCCCCCCCCAATATGCACCTTCTGCCACTCCGTATGCGAAGCCAACTTGCAGCATCTCATTTTACACTGTCCCATGTTAAATATGTATCGAGACGACAGCAATATCTTTCAGCATTGCCACATTGAAGCTTTACAGAACGACATTCTCGAAAGCCCATGTAGGAGCACCAGCAACGGTTGCCCGCGTTCGCACCGAACGCGCGCGGCTTCCGTGATTTTTGCTGGTGCCTCTGGCGGCGGCTCGGAGCTCTTCGTCCAGATGAGAACCGGACACTCATCGTTCGCAACGCCCGAACGCCATGGGTTGACGAACTTCCCCTCGTGAAACATCTTTGTCTTACATGGGGGGGAGCCTTGTAGGTGCGCGCCCTAAGTGCGCTCCCGATTGCAGCGCCAACACAGCGTTGCGCAAGATGCGCGAAAAAAAAAAAAAAAAAAACACACAGATTGCATCTCTGCGTTAGTTGTGTGCTGACGTGCGTCCCGCCGCTCGTATACACGCGGCGTTCTATAGGCGTCGCATGTCGCGACCACTATAACTTCTTTCAATCACCCTACGTCATTTTTCCTCGCCGAGATCAACTTTTCAAAGTCAAACGCCCAATGTGTCACTCAGCTCTTTACGCGCAATCAGTTATACCCAGAACCATACTTCACAGGAATAACCTACCATCAGACATTGCTATATATACTGAAGTTCGCCCCGATAAATTTCAACAAAAGCGGCGCACATATATCCGAATGTGACGTGTTTGCGCAATGCAAAACTACTTTTTTTCTGGTACCTTCGCTATCCATCCGATAATCTTGTTCAGTTATTCTCTTGTTAGTGTTTTATGTATTCGGAATTTTAGGTGTATAAATTTTTCAAATGTCTTCTAATTTTGTGCTACGTAGGTTTTAACCGAACTGTCATTGTACTGCATCAAGTCGTGTCTGCATATTTTCTCGCTTTTGTTGCGTTTTTACCGTAAAGTGTTATGACAGTATGTTCATCTGTCCCGCCCCCCCTATGTAATACCCTCATCTGGAGGGCCTTTAGGGGTATTTTGTATAAATAAACGTTGAATAATTTAGTAAGTGAATGTGTCCAAGTTGATACGACCGATACAGCTACTATCCTTATTCCTTATAGCTGTCTAATAATTTGCTATCGCAACTGGTGGCTCACCTTCGGGCGAAACTGGCCTTCTTTTTTTAAGGGTACACAAATTACTACGCTTGCGTATGGTACTAAAGCTAAGCCTTATGCAGCGGCCTCTTTCAAGCATTCCCGGTGACGCACCGTGAGCAGCCATCGGATAGCCCATCGGACTGACGGCACGCGCGCCTGCTACGCAGCTGCATGGGGACAGGGCAGCTGAAAACTCGGGACGCGGCAAACGCTGCAATCGGTTGTGATGCAACATTTTTTAAAACCTTGCAATAATTTACACGCTTTCCGCGGAGTGCCTAGATGTGCCACCTAACGACCAGAAGGACCTAGACGAACGACTCAGTATGTTTGTACAATATCGTCATATTGTTTCAGGGCCCTTTAAGCAAGATTGACTTCAGTAGCAGCCGTGGTGGTAGTTGTGCCAGCATGAGTGCTGGGCTCCGTCTATTGCACCTCGGCACCCATACCAAAATCTATAAACATGCACGGCTGCTAATTCTACCGTTTTCTGTTGCACTGGATATTTCTTTACGTGCACCAAATGAAAGAAAAATGACCTGTGGCAGATTGCACACTTCTAACCCTTGAACAGAGGCGGGCCCCTATTTCCCGAGCATCAAATGCGTAATTGAATTGCCAAAATTGGCAGTAATCATCTTCTTTTACTAATTAAATTTCAACACATTAACTATCTACGAATTGTAGCTACTAATTTGAAGGCATATTGAGATGGAAAGAATTCTTAGGCTGCACCGGTTCGAAATGTGCGCAGTCAA
>NC_051163.1:107898558-107930037 GCF_013339745.2 Dermacentor silvarum
AAATACGGCCTAGCCGGCCATGAGCGGTGGATGATAAGAGGGACATATGATCGAGCGGAAGGCATCGCTACAAAATCGTGGCCCTGCAGTAATCAAAAGAGTTTTGGAAGTGAGCGTTTGCGTTGTAACTTCTCTGCCTGGGCATGCACGTTAGGTTTATCGCTCTGTCATGCATTGTCAAGCAGCTGACCGCGTCTATTAGCCTGGATAATATATATATATATATATATATATATACACGAAGGCCAAGAGCGCGCGGCCAATGCGGCTTACAGAAAAAAAAAACGTGCTTTTTCATGCCGCAGCAATGCACACACGCATCGTTAAGTAGGAGCTGATCAATTACATATATGCACATGGATTATTATGCAAAATGACACCGCCGAACAAGGAAACCTTAAACAGCTTGTTTCTATTTAGAAACGGTGATCATGCATACAAACTAATTAACAAAAGACTGCACATTTCTGCCCAAGTAATAAATGAAGAGGAATACAAGCTTAATTGTAATTGCACCGAAGCTGCATGTGACACATTGGGCGCTGAAATACAGATCATAAGCACAAGGCTTCTCAACAACCAGAATCACAACCGAAGCAGAGCATTATAGCGGGATTAACTGGCCGCGGTGGGCAGAACTCAGCATAGCAAGTTAGTGGTGGCTGGATATTTCTTTAATAGTTTTTTATTTACTAGTTGTAACAATTAACGTACCATTATTTCTTATTATATTGGAGTGCAGTTGCCGCGATACCACACGCCTCAAGAACACGGAAGCGGCAATGGGGACACCAAAACCACAATCCAGACTGGTCCATGGGTTGGGGCTCGCCGAGGCCCCTACTCATGGACCTACTTGCTTCCAACTTTGATCCCCCCGCTGCCCCTTGGGTGCCCTAGAGATGCTGTGCTGCCTGCTTTATATAATGTCAAGTGTTCTCCTAAGGCCTCTATTTGCCATTTACATATATGCCCTCTTGGAGCAGTACTTGTAAAAAAAATCCAGTCTATTGTTGCGACGAAAAGAGCACCCCGCAACGAAAAAAGCTGCCCACGACTTCTGCAACGCTACTCAGATCCTTGCCGAGTAAATATAGCATAGGTACGACATGGTTTACTTAACGTGTAGATTGTGCGTGCCACTTCTAAGAATGTGCGCCACACGAAATTATGGTAGCATTGCCACTAAATATGCAATGACATCGATCATGGTTGACTCTATGGTAGGATCAGTTCACATGGCACAAAAATTCATCTAGCCATTTTCTTGTCTGGCATGTGTGTGTGCTTCTTAATTAATGAGCAAGCATGAGTAAAATTAAGATATAGTATCTCTCTCTATTGCAATATCCGAAAACCATCTTCTCCGCTGTTGTGTTTCTCTAGCTTGTTTATATCGCATCTTGTGCTAGCAAAATAAAACTTGCGAAGAAACAGAAACACAAAGCACATTTTCCCTTTCGCCATCCCATAAGCAAAAACATTTAATCAATCAATAAATCAATCAATGGTATATGCATGCATTCCTTGTTTCTTGATATGTATGCCTCTGCACTCCATGTCAGTTTTCTAAATCCTTTATTTATAAGGTTATTTGAAATGAACAACTTATCAGTTCGTCATTTTTCTGAATGCTTTCACGGCTTTCCGCAACTTTACAAGCTTTCACGGCAACCGATGTACAATAACATCCTTGCGTATGAGGCATTTGGCTGTAATCACGCCAACAAATAAATTAGAACATTTTTTTCGCATTTTTAGTGACATAATAACCTTTATAATCTAACCCGTTATAATTTGACATTGGCCTAGCATTGTGTGATGTCGTCAGTAATACCGTGATTCTGATCACTAACGCGAGGCGAAGCGAAGCTTACTAAGCTTACTAAAAGCTTGCAGTTGACGTGATCGCGACTAGGTATGCTTACACCTTTATATTAATATAGTCGTATAGTCACATTGGACTGCCCCGCAGTGTTCGCCCCAGTGAAAAATTTGGCTTCGAACGTCGCAATGTCCAAAATCAGAGGAAGCATTATAGGCAGTACCTGCAGCCGAACTCGAACGTTCAAGTGCCACAGCAAACTCGAGAGTACATGCTGAAAAGACCAAGGTCATCCACTGCTGCAAGTCAGGTACGTGTCATTATTGTAAGTTTCAGTATTTCATACTGCGAATAAGAAAAAGCAGCTACAAGTCTTACTGCGTGAGGTGCAAACTATGACGTGTCCAAGCCGCCAGTGAGCTTCCTGAGCCAAGAAACGCATGGTCTTGAGTGCTGCCTCGCGCATCGATGTGTCACGACGCGGAGAAAGCGGGAATTGTTTCGTGCTAGCACTCGATCGTGACGCGCACGTTTCTTCGGAGTGCAGTTACAACCAACGTTGCTTGCAACCAAGGATCACGAGGGTTGCAATGTGGGCTTTTTGGTAACGCATCTTGGAGGGTTTATGGTAGCGCGATTTATTTTGGAAGGACGTGCCATAAAATTAATTGAATCATTCACGTGTAACAGCAACGATCTTAGCCTGGAACAATGCAACGTACAGGATCTACCATTGTAAGAGGGAACAATCGAGCACGTGACCAATGCTCCATGAGGTGCCATCTGCTGGTGCCTGGCACCCGCTTGGTGCAGAAAGCCACTGGCGCTCTGTGCTCCGTGTGTCGTCTGCTACTACCAAGCACTGGGCGGTGTAATTGCAGACAATGCATGGAGCGTACTGCCTCAGCCGCACTCTGTGCCTGTGCCGAGCGGGTGCCAGCAGATGGCACTTTACAGAACAACAGCCACACGCCTGCATGTTCCCTCTAATAGTGGTACCTAAGCTGACCTACGTCCTTGTGTCAACGCTGTTTCTATGTACAAGGCAGGGTATTTGCAAAAGGACACAGCCGGAGGTGGCTAATGGCAGAATAATAGCAGACTCCCTAGGGAGTGCATTTTATCAGGGTCCTGTTCATTACCCGAGATAGAGTTGGTAAACCTGCACCTTCCTGCACCATTATGAAGTTAGCACGTGGCACATACACTGTCGCACCCATAATTCAATTAAATATATAGAGAGCAACACAGTCCTTTTTTGCGCTACATATTAATCAGTGAACTGGCTTTACGCAAGAGTGGTAATCTCACCGTTGCCTTCCTATGCCCTATGTATGTTTCTTGTGAATGTGACACTTGTTTTGTAGTTGGTATCCCTAGAAGATAAAATTTCTTATTTGTTTGCTCTTTCAGATGAACCTGGAAAACCTGAACAGCCCTTCAACGAATGTCAGTAGTGTTTAATCGAGCGAGAATGAAGCTGATAATCTTAGGCACATCAACTCCAATTTTGCTTCAGAAATGTATGCTTGTGCAAGCACGAGTGCACATGTCAGCGACGTAGAAGACACTAACCAAGCTGCAAGTGAAATAGGCACTGCGTATGAATGTACAGTGAACTTCAGTTGCGATGAATTCAGTTCTGTCTTTGAGTTGAGTGATGATGGTTCGGAAGTGGATGGATGAAGGGCACAAGGGTGATGCAGACAGTGAACCAGAGAATGGTGCTGAAGAAAGTGAGCATGCAGTACACGTACTTCACAAAGCTCTCGGAGGAGTACCTTCCAAACCAGAAAACAACAAGGGCACAGGCTATGCTGCTCATACTGGCATATGTTGTTATTTCAGGTCTTACGTGGGCACAACTACAAGGACTTCTCATTTTAATAAATGCTCTGTTTGGGGAGAAAGTTGTGCCATGCACTACATATGATATGAGGAGGCTGTGGAAAACAGAAAAGCACTGAGGATCCATCTATACTGCCAGCCCTGTCATCAATAACTGGGAAGATACAATGATGCCAAAGACGAAGACACCATCAATTGTGCTTCTTGCAGCAGTGAGAAGCTGCAACATTTAATTATTACTGCAAGTTTTTTTCTGATATTCAATATTAAGCAGCAGCTTCTGGTACTGCTAAAACAGGTTGGCAGTACCTTGCTTTCTAATTTGCAGAAGATTGCATCTGCTCCTCATGTGTCAAGTGTTTTTGCTGACATCACGAATGGCATTCTCTACCGCAGTGTTAGAAAGCAGAGGAACATAACATGGAGCGACATCACTTTGACCATGAACACAGATGGAGCACCTGTGTTTGATACGAGCAAAAACTCCATATGGCCAATTCAAGTGATGATTAATGAACTTCCAGTTTTAACTCTGTGGCAAAATGTGCTAGCTTCAGGTGTGTTGCATTCAAATGCTCTCCCTGAAGCAATTTGTCGAAGAGATCAACAACGTTCGAAAGCTAGTGTGGTCGCACACTGGAAGAACTGTTCAGACAGCAGTGCACGTTGTTGTCTGTTGTGTTGACTCCCCAGCAAGAGCAGCTATCCTAAACAGGAAGCAGTATAATGGGTACTTTGGATGCAGCTGGTGCTTGGAGCAAGGTATGCTTACAGATGGTAAGTGAGCTCAGTTAAAGAGCATTTTGCCATTAATTGTAATGGCTATTGTCAAGTCTATGAGAGAAGGAATGTGGGCTCTTTGCTTATGCATCCTGGTATTATTTGAATGTGATGTGCACACACTAAAGCACAGGCTGTCAAAAAAGCTTTATGTCTCATGTTTCTCTGATTCGTGTTTTAGTGTATGTGCTGCAGATTTGAAGAATACCAAATACTTGTCAAACCTATTCACTGGATTTTACATACACTGGAAAGTTTGTAGTCATTAACAATTAAAGCTATCCACTTACTGCTTTTTGTTTTAATTGTTTGGTGCATCAGAAGTTTTGGTTGACCATGCCTGATGTATTTTTATGTTGACTGCATACTTTCCACACTATTTCATGATGCAATTATGTCATCACTTTCAGTGGCCTGCCATTTAATTGTTTTAACATTTGTTGGAAATCTGACAAAACATGTAATACCTTAATGATATCGTGTTTGGCATTGGCAGACAGCAGCCTATGATCATAGTTAAGTGGGGTCTGCCTGGATGTAACGACACAGATTTGTGCAGAAAGTGCCCCTAGCTAGCAGCTGATACTGTATAAGAAGCGCAGAATTAGCTCTTGCACTTTCCAGTTTGGCCAACTGCTGTATTTCCGAATCTAGGAAACAGCAATACAAAGCTGAAAACCAGGAAAACTATTTGAAGCACTATTAATTATGGCAGTTTAGCTCACGCGCATCACTTTTTAGTGCAATTTTTTCTATCGCTGAAAAACTTGCAAGAAAAGTTTCTGCTGTATGGTGGGAAGGGAAAAAAAAGGGAAACAGTGATTTTAGTGTCGCCATGAGGTGAGTGATGTTGATAAAGACGTGTGAATTCAGGATACAGTACACACAGCTGCATTGCACTAACTTGTTTTTCATTCTTCTTGGAATTTGACAGTTTGCATTTCTTTTACCATTCAGATGTGTCGTTTCTAAGTAGCATTTGGCCCAAGGCACAGAAGCTGACCTCTTAGTTGCTCGTGTAACAGAAACTGCATGGCAATGCCGCTATAGACCTTGCGTGCACCATATTGGCTCATATGTGTCGGCATGTGCCGACACATATGACCACGACCAAAAGAACGTTGTTCTTTTGGTCTGGTTCCGATAAAGACGTTGACTTCTGGCTGTCTCTGTTGTCTCGCCCGCAACAATATTATAGGACTGTACCCGTCACAAAGCTGAAATAACCTGACTAGGACTGTCCAAGACGTGCGGTATTCGTGAGCCATGCGAAACACCACTTGCACTGGAGTGATTGTGTTTGTTGAAAATTGAAATTATTTTAATCAATGCTCACGAGCCACTCGAAACATTACAGTGCACTGATGTTGACATTGTAATTCACACCTCAGTTAAGTGTACTTCAGGATGTCGTGCAACGGTAAGTTTCAAAGAAACTTGTCAGAATCACAAATGGAAAAAAATAGCAAGCGTTCACTTCCTTGCATAAAAATGCATAATGTACTTAATCATATTTTACTTCAACAGTAGCTATACTTCAAGAAAATCTGGCAAAATAGGCTGTGATAAAATGCTGCTCATGTTAGTTGTTTTGTGGCATATATGCGCAAGAAAAAATATGTGTCCTTCGTTTCTAGCTGGTATCTGAAATTTCTCTTTCGCTGCCCTTTTTGTCGCGGTAAAAGATGAACCCTAGGAATGTTAGGAATATTTTGCATTGCTCATGCAAACTGCAGGTCTTGGACAGTCCTAGGCAGGTTCTTTCTCTTTGCGGTGGGTGCAGTCTTGCAACATGGCGCCTTTTCCCCAATTGTGCTGTGCTGTCGAGAGATGCCATCAATTTTGCATGAGGGCCATTTGTGAAATGTTTGACTACTGGAAGTGTTTAAAACCTTGCATATTTTCACTGCAGTGTCCATCTGAACATTCTAAATGCAGATATCATCCTGATGTTTAGTACAATTGATGCTTTGGCTGCAGACACAATGAAGTACCCTTTCAACAGCCAGAATGCACCTGACAGGACACACAGTGGTGGGCTCAAAGGAATGGTTCAAACAGCTCAGCTTAAGGAACCTGTTTGTGGCATCAAGGGACCATCAACTCTTATCAAGTTGCAAGGCCTTGATCTTGTTTGAGGGCTGCCACCTGACTATATGCATTGTGTTTGGGAAGGCATGACAAAGAAAGTGATTGAATTGTGGCTATCATGTACTGGTTCTTCGTGGTACATAGGCAGGCACTTGAAGTTTAATTGTGGATGCAAGATTACGTTCAGTAAGGCCACCCATAATTTTGTCAAGGTCGGGACGGCCCTTGTCAGATCGGTCATATTGGAAGGCTGCTGAATGGCGCTCTCGGCTTTTATTGTAGTATTGTCTGTCATGATGCATACTTCCTCGAGCATACGTGGCGCATTTTGTGCTACTTACACAAGCAGTCTTTTTTTGTTGAAAGATATTGTCACAGAAGCTCAAATCTGTGCCGCTGAAAACTTGCTCTTAGCATTTGTTCAGCAGACTCCAAAGCTGTACGGAGAAAGTGCAATGACATTTAACATGCATTAGTTGTTGCATCTTTCAAAGTGCGCACAGATGTTTTATCCCTCTTTGGGGTACCTCAACATTTCCATTTGAAGATGGCATTGGTAAGGCACTCCAGCTTGAAACAGCTGCCAAGCATGCGCCTGTTCAAATTGCTGAACGGTGCATCATGCACCAGGCCCACCGGACTGCTTCAGCACAAGTGGAACTTTCGCCTTGTCTGTTGTCTGCAAAGAAAGAGCTGGAGAACACGTTTAAGAGGTGCTTTCAAACATGTGCTCTTGGACAAGCACGACCAATTCATGATATTCCACAAAATGTGAAAAGGCTTTTCGTATCATGATTTGGTACCCTCCCACAAATGTGCAAGTATTTGAGGTGCCAGGTTGGCCCGATTGTCTTCACAGTTCTGAGTACTCTGTTCCAAGAAAAACGTGCTCTTCCTATGTAAAAATGTCCGATGGCATGTACTGTTATATCTCAGCCATTTATGTTGTTTCGGGTACTATGTATTTTCACTGCCAGGAGCTGCTCACTGCACCCGGTGCATTTGATGTGCCGCCGTCATCCGCCTCCTATCTGAGAACCACGTCTTGTATTGTGTTGGCGATATAACATTGCAGTGTGTTTTCTGTTGGCAACGTATCATATTTGTGTGAGTTACTTAATAAGGTGGAAAAGAACTAATCGGAATTTGAATGTTTATTTCATATTTCAAGATTGCAGGTACAATTGACTCTGGAAAGTGAGTTATAGAGTCAATATTAAGGTAGAGTAGTTGTATTTATGAATTCTGAATTGTGTCATCCGTCGAACTGTAGCAGGCTGCTATAATTTAACCGTATGTACTTTCTTCAAAATATAGGCTTGTAACTGAAAAATTATGATCCATCTTTCTGGGGCAACTGCTTTATGTCTAAGTGAAGTGCATGGCTATCACCAAAAGTGTTGCAGTGGACTGAAGCTCAAATTAATTCATCAAGTCATGAAGACTAATGCATCAGTTGATCTAATTCTGTTGGTGAGCGCATGAGAGGTGCTCAAGTCAAGCTTGGACTTTTTATTTTTTAGGATTATGAAACATGTTTACATGTGATCCCATTTTTCGAGGTAATCCCTTTTCATTTTGGCAGTACAAGGATGCCAGCAGCGTAGAAAGATTTCTTTTATGTTGCAGCCATGCATGGACAGCCTACTGTATTTCATTATCCTAGTGGCTCAAAGAAATGAGTCTTGGAGTGAAGTTGGGCTTTTATAGCAGATGCGGCAGCACCTCTCATCCAAGATTATTTGTAAAGTGCCCATTGTGTGGTGCACTGTATGTGCACACATATTTTCCTGGATGAAGAGAACCCCCATGGTATTTAAGCAGGGCCATTTCTTCCTAAGTGCACTGTCTACACGTTGGAGAACCTCACAGCTGTACTTGCTCACTACTCGTGTACTTGCTCAGCTAGTCTCACTACTAGGGAGGAAATCAAGATGATGCTACATCTATCCACTCAAAAACCCATGACCATGAGTTCGCCTGCCGATCGAGTTGCTCGAAACTTCTTGTGTTGGGAAGCTTCCATATGTGTTCATTGTTTAGGCAAGTGTAACTTTTATAAATGATTCATCCACATCTTGTCATAGGTGATGACCTGGCAAATAAGCCTGTCACAAAACCTTTCCTGTCACAACATTCTTCAAGCTTTAGGCTAGTTTGCAGTCTACTGTGCCAATCGAAGACTGCCAGTTGTCTTGAAATCCAGTATTCACTGACATTTCGGAACATCAGGTGTTTGTGAATGATAGTATTCAGTGTCCCTTAAGAGAGATACATCTGTTCCACAGTTGAAGCATCAGTTGGTGGTTTTCAAGGATTTGACACTTCACTTCACAGATCCTCACGGGATTCTTGGAACTTGACTCGGGCTGGGGTCGCTTCCCGTTTCTGCTGCACTGGTGAAGCTTCCTCCAACTGAGGAGCGGTGGTGCATTGCTTGTACACACTTCCCTCCCTTCTCGGATGGAGTCGCCGTAGTGATTTCGAGGGCGTCATTTTCCCACTGTGGTCATGACGCTGCAGTCGTGTTCCGCTCTGTATCCACAATTGCAGGGTAAGGGACAGTACCGATGTCTAGCTCGGTCACTGGTGTTCCAGCTTCCTGAGAGGCTCCAGTGTGCCTGAGCGGCTTCCAATGACGTGGGGTTATCTGCTCGTATCCCAAATATACATGGGAGTGGCACGCTGCTCATGGTTAGCGTACAGCTGTTATCCTATATCGCTCAATCTTCTATGTTGTGTCTCAAAGTGCTGGGCTTGATGTGATCGCATTGTTGTCGTACTAACCTGTTAGGACCTTTGATGAGCCGCAATCTGTGCCCTAGCTTTCTCAAAACTGTTCCCTCTGTCCAGATAGGGTTCTCTCCGAAGTTTCAAAAGAAAACTGCTTGTCCGACGGTGAGTGCTCTCTACACTGTGTCCCAGTGGCAGTTTGTATAGGTTTTGTTCTTGCTTTGGGCTGAATGTGCAGCTGGCGTTTGACCGCAGTGTGAAAGGAACGGTGTGAAAGGGTTAAGTGGCCTTAGCTCTTGCATTGTGTCTACTGGTTGCTCTACTCATTGGTTGCTAACCACGTGCCACTTGTGCTCTCAGCCTTGGCAAAGACAGCATAGCTTTGTTGCATTGGTGGACAAAAGCAGCTGCTTGACAGAAAATTCAAGATGCCTTTTGTCAGTTTTGTTGCTGTTGTGGTATGAAAGGTTAATAGCTAGGTCATGACTGGATGCTGTGTAAATGACAGTGAGGGAGAATATTAAAAAATAAATATTAAGAAAATAGTACTGCTTCATTTTTGTAACATGCATTTGTGAGCATCGACTTGCTTAGAACATACATGGCAGAAAACCAAGAGGGTTGACTCCTATTAGAAGCGTTTGTAGTGTTAGAAAGGGGACTGTAGCAGCGATCCAAATTCACTTCTGTTAGTCAGTTATTTTAATGTTCGCTTCCTGTATACTACACATTTTTTTTGGTTTGTTTTTTCATGGTGCCGTCAACCGTATCTTGCACACTAGCACAAAGGGAACTTTTATTGCAAGTATGTATGGTTGTAATACTAAGTCATGCAAGTCTTAGCACTGTGATTCACTTGGTGGCTATTGTGCACAGTGCTAGGAAGTGACATTGTCATTTTACAAGCACTTTTTTCCTATGCATTTGCTTTTGTGCAATGTGGTCAAACTTTTGCATGTCTGTAATGAACGAGGAACATGCATGGCATAAATCTATGCTGTTCCAGCAGCAAACATTTGGGCAGTGTTGTGTGAGGCTTTCTACAGCTGCTTCTACGTGTTGCAGTCTTGTACATTGAGACCCTGGTGTAATTAACCTATGATACAACAATAAAGTGATTGATTTATTATATGATAAAAAATGAAATTAAATTTGTATTCATTCTTACAAGAGGGGGAATATCCATACACAGAAAAAGATATGTGTAAAATAGCTTGAATGCGCTGCCACCGTACACGCAGACTGGGCACGAGAGCTACGCACGAAGTCAAAATTAAGCATAATACAATCTCCCTGCGGTGATCGACTTGCACCGAACGAAACATTGATACGCTTCCGATAACATCGAGCGCGCATACGATCAGCTGTTTTAGCTGAGCGCTTGCTGTCCGCCCCGCTCAGACCGGCATATGCTAGCAAATGCCACACAACCGCTTAGCGGGGACGATATAATCGCGCTTGCGCACGACGCTCATACCGGCAGCGGAACGAAGACCGCATCTCTCGCTCCGCTACAAAGCCGACTGAGCGGAGCGTGATAGCGGTGACTACTTGGCCTCGTCGTCGTTTTGCAGCCGAGTTGATAGCGCGTCGCTCGCGTCTCGGCAAGACGCGCTTATCAAATGCGAAATCTACGCAGTTCTCTGCAGTATCTCGGAGCATGAAATCTGAGCGGCGCGGAGCGTAAACAGCGTTCTTCTAAAACTGTCTATATAGTCTGTACCGGTGCTCGCATGTAGTTGCAGCGCGCAGCTTCAGAAATACGCCGGCATGTAGGCCAACTGAGAAGGCAACTTCGGTCATGTGCGCATGCACCCGTAGTAGACTCGCTCTTGTCTTCACGCAGCTGACACGCGTGGACGACTGTTTTCAGCGTTTACAAATAATGCCGGAGCCATGCAGAAGAGAGGGCTTCCTTGGCAACTCATCGCGACGTCTTTCCTACTTCATTGATGGCTCACCATACCAATCTACTTGCATCGATCTTTCATGAAGATACACTTTATCGAATACCTGTGGTTTGGTGTCGCCTCGTGCCTTCATAAATGCGTGCATTAGCTAACATGCGTCGACGCCGCGACGCATTTCGCAGTGCCCATCTAATCGCGGGCGCCATATTGGGGCTCCGTCGTTAGTGTCGATCTGCTAGTCAATCGTGCACACAGCATTGCTGTCGGTGTTGTAAGGCAGCAAACAGGCTTGCTGTCGTTGCAAACAGCATTGCTGTCGATGTCGGAAGGCAGCAAACAGGAATGCTGTCGTTGCAAACAGCATTGCTGTCGGTGTCTGAAGGCAGCAAACAGGCATGCTGTCGTTGCAAACAGCATTGCTGTCGGTGTCGGAAGTCAGCAAACAGGCATGCTGTCGTTGCAAACAGCATTGCTGTCGGTGTCGGAAGGCTGCAAACAGACATGCTGTCGTTGCAAACAGCATTGCTGTCGGTGTCGGAAGGCAGCAAACAGGAATTCTGTCGTTGCAAACAAGAATCTTGTCGTTGCCGACAAGAATGCTGTCGTTCCGACAAGAACGCTTTGACGGATTTTTTGACTGGGCAGTTTCCTAATGAAAATTATTAATTTACGGTACAGGCTAAATTATTGTTAGTGCCGCTTAGTGACACCACTGTCGAGAGCATCACATGTACTACATTTTATTGCACAGTGCCCGTTACACTGACATAGTGAGCGCTCAAAGTGCGTCAGCGTCGTATACAGGGTGTCCCCAGCTATCATGCACAAAGACTTTAAAAAAGAGCAATTGCGTTACTCGAACAAAACCTAGCGTATATTGTTGCCAGTACAGTGGAGTAGCCGCCAGTAATATTATCGTTGCTGAGATTTAATTAGGGAATTGTAATTAACTATCTATCTCGAAACGTACTATCCGAATTAACAAAGTGTCAATGAGAAAATTGTAGCGCAACATGAAAAACGCCCTATACGGCTTTTTGTTGCTCAATAAGGGCTACATAACATTATTTTTCTGAGCGTGAAACAAGCCCGCGAATAGACGCAAAGTGCTTCGAGCGGCCAATGGCACGGCAATTTTGCGTATATTGGCGGGCCCAAGCACGAGGTTGCGGGATCGAATCCCGGCCAGGGCCGCCGTGTTTCGACGGGTGCGAAATGTGATCACATCCATTCCAGGTACTTAGTTTTTGGTGCACATTGAGGAACTCGAGGTGGTCCACATTATTCCGGAGTCCCCCAGTACACACCGTACTGGGGGACTCCGGAATAATCAGTACGTAGTTTCGGCACGTAAAACCTCATAATTGTATTTCTCTCTCCCCCTTCTCAACAGTAATAGTGATTAATAGAAAACAATTATGTAGAGTGTTGCCCTCCTTCTTGTTGCAAAATATGGAATTAGAGTTGAGAAAGGAAAAATCACAAGCATCAACCAGAGTCTTCCGCCTGAACTAAACTATAGTTCCTGTTTAGCTTCCTTTGAGCAGGTTGTTTTGCATTTACAACTTTCATCGTGAAGTGAAATTTGCTTGTGCTTTTGTTGTATATTAGCATCGCCGTGCTGGCTCATGACAGAACTCACCGTGACCAGTCACCGTCGTCGATTGCCGGTAGCTCCCTCTCGCGTCCGATGGCGCGCAACGCCAAGTCTACCTTGCGGCTGCTGTCGTCTTCCTCGGACGCCGAGTGTCGGTGGAGGAAGTAGTGCTTGATCTCTTCCGGTATCCAATAAGGCGCCAGGCTGCTGCACTCGGAAGTGGCGCCGTCTGAGCGGCCGCTGTCCCTGGCACTGAACGACGAGTCGGCGCCCATGGTCAGTGAGACACCGGATGCCGCGGCCGTACCTAGTCCAGCCCCAGTTACGACACCAGGAGACGGGAGCACTGAAAAAGGTGGAAGGAGTGGATGTGGGCTATCACTACGCCACTATCTTCAAGTGTGATCACGTATTACTTCGTTGCTTTGAGTAAATTAGTTATTAGATAAGCAAATGCTGTCAAAAAGGATGACCGCGATGTCGCCACTCGCTTTAGGCACGTTGTCCCCGGTCCCACTGTCCTTGTAAACTGATACTAACGGCAGCTTTGATATTGGTTTTGACTGTGCTCTTGACCTTTTAAATTCCTTTGACTAGAGCGAACTCAGATTTTTCAATGTAATTAGGCTCACGTATAGCTCATTTGACTTCTCTTGAGCCGAGCAATAACGCTGGCGCTCGCGAAAAGTACAGCCTTCGAAAGTATGGGTAGCCATTGCTTTCCTAACAATGAAATGCGAAATTTTCAGAACTCATTCCGACTTTATACTCGACGAACATTTGCGAAACGCGTAATGCTATGAAATTGGACCGAACTTGAGCAAAGTAGAATGCATACATTACTAGAAAAGTTACGACGCTGCGAGATCTGTGACGTCGGATGAAGTCCCAGCTATCTACAGATACTCTTCGCTTGTATTAGCGGACTTTATTACATGCCTTTATTTGTTTATTTTCCTACCCATCCCACCACTTCAGGCTTCCGTCATTAACTTCATTTCATGCCGATGAACAGCCAAACTCGACTTGTTTTTAATCTCATCTAGAATATTTGCCCGATTTGCTTTCTGAAGGGGAATAATTGTTATACACCCAACGGCAACAAGACGTTTTATGATGCTTCGCGCTACAGTCGGGTAAATGGCAATTCCCGCTTTTGTGAACCTTTCTGCAGCTTGCAGGCTTGTGCAAAACTGATTTGCCATATTCGGTGTCCCTGTGCTTGAAGTCGTCTATTTATATCGCACGCGCTGCGATATGTTTGTCCTCTGGTGAATTCAGATGGTAGCGCAATACAACCACGCAGGCGTTGGTCGTCCATACGATGCCGCGACCAGCACAAGTTTTCTTACAGCTGGGAATCTTTCTTTCTGAGGAGCCCGTGTGAGTTTCTGTATTAGTTTCGTGGCACAGTCATGTAGAATTCAAAATGCCCTGTTTTGGCCTTAACGTTACGATTAAATATTCGCAATCATTGCTGCCGCAATGTCTCTAGCTTTTTTACGCGACACCGTTAAGGGCCCCATAACGCAGAAAATCCGGTGTCGGCGTGGGTGTCAGCGTCCGTGGCTGAGAAAATCATCCCCAACCATCCCGACCGCACAGGCCCTCCGCGTGGCGCAAGGTCTTAGCGAAAAAAAAATTTGAATTTCTCAATTTCAAATCCATCAGAAAAATGGTAATCAGGAAAATGGACTTGACCACAACCAACGGACATGGTGGCGTCGAATTGTAATTTGAATGTACGACAAAACATAATTCTGTTACGAGGAAACTGAAGCACAAACCCCTTTTCCAGCATTTCTACCATACCAACAGCGGCGCGCTCGGGTAGATTACTTGGGAAAATCCTATTCGGATGGCGCTCGCATCCTCGGCAAGTCAAATTGGACTTCGCCTGCCTAATGGGTTTTGGACACGCACGCGCGTCGGGGAGACAGCAAACAAGTAAAAAAATAATAAAGGTTCTAGGGCGTTCACATATTAATATAACACCACTTTCATTGCCCCTGAAAAAAAGCGTCTTCCCTGCAACGCATTTCTGTTCAACAAAGCCGACTTTAAGGGGATCAGTGTAAGCTTGGTATTTGTAAGCTGACTTTCTCACGTTCTATGTTGCAGTGAAGCCTACCCATAAACAATGCGATGTGAACGGGGCCCGATAATGCTATCATGCTCCACTCTTAAAGGCGAAGCTCAAGCGTCCTCCAATTTTTATCTACCTGCTTTATGAGTTATGCTTTGAAACCCATACGAAGCCACTGGTAAAATGCACTCACTGAAGGCGTTTTTTGTGACGACGGTAATTAGCCGTTCAGGACGAAAGTGCCTGCCTTGTGGGATTCAAGTTCTAGTAATTCACCTGGAAATTTCGTTTTCGTGATTCGAGTCAGATCTAACTACTTCGCCGTCACAAATAACTGCGCAACTGGAAGCGGTTCAATGGCAATCGTTAACTCCTGCTCCCATGCCACAGTATTGAATATTTCTTGAGAATTTGCATATAAATACTTTGAGCCACCTTTAACTAGCTCGATTTGAAGTTTTCTTGACGTCAAACACCTAAAAAAAGGGAGGAAAAGCTAAGTTCGAAATTTTATACTAGAATCGCTGTATTGCAATATCATTACGAGGATGGGCACATACACTCTTTTGATTGCATCGTAAGAGGATGTCGCATTACATACCAACTAAAACACTTTGCAAAAATTTATATGGCCAGGTGGTGTCAAGATCAGCCCACCCAGTACACAACTTCAGGATTGGTCCAGTCTAGTCGGCGAGAAATACGGCAGTCAGGCATGCTAAACCCGATGGAGGTTACCAAAAAGGTTTCTGGTAGGAATCTGTGCTGCTTGAAGGATACTGCAGATATCTGACTGTCCAGCATCACTCGGGGTTCTGCAAAGGGTTATCAGGCGGACCAACGTTATCGTGTAAGGCAAGCAATTGCATTACGACAGCAGGAAGATGGCAACGCTGATGAAGATAGTATGATGGTGGCAACATCAAGACTGATACTTTTTTTGCCTTCATTGAATAAAAGTTACAGCCTCCGCCATTACGGATCGAGGCGTTTCGGAAGGCGGTATAATCTCGCACAAGGATAGGACTAGCTGCTACGAGTAAGAAGCTGATCAATTTGGACCAGTTTGACGGTGGAGGGGGGCACCAGAAAGCGCTAGCTGCTACAAAGGAAGAATGAAAGCTGGCACGCTATCGCTTTTATGAACAACTAGTCGCTATTCGAACTGACCCACGCGAAATACAATGGTTAGTTAGTCTCTGTGGCCAAATAGAAAAAAAGCACGTGCGAACGTGCTCTGGCCCATCCTGTGACATGGAGCACGCACGAGAGAAATAAGACTGCGATTGTGTCCTAATTGTTAGAGCATAATACAATTTTGCTTGGGGCGACAATCTATGTCATTATCGAAGACGCTTACCTTTCTTTTCTTGAAGCCCGGAACAATGCGAGACAGGAACCTAACGACATCAAAGCACCTGATCACAAAGCTCACATTAAAAGAAGGGCTCCGGCTCCCGCTATCAGTTGAGTATGCAGCAACGGAAGAATAAGACGCTTGTATTCGGGCAGGGGGTCGTAAATGCGCAGCAGCGGCCTTTGCGTAGATGAACCAAGGTGGCAAACGAAGTAAACCGAAAAGAAGCAGTCGAAAAGCGGACGCGTCCTCTTCGACAAAGAAAGGCAATAGATGACGCGTAGACGCGGCAAGAAACGGACCGCGAAAGCTCCAGCGGCCTTGAAGAAACACCTGATTAGCTTTGCTTGCAATAATCTACTAGTGCAGTCAAAGAGCCACTTGAGCCCCACATAATCGATCTGTGCGTGTAATGGTACATTAAAATGACAGACTGAAACATTGTTGCCATTGTTACCTTTCTGTTCTGCAGAAGTTGTGCCCATGGCCGCTGCCCGTTCATCGTTCTGCGCATCAGCAGTAGCCAGTCTCGGATGCCGCGGCCAGTCCCGTTGGAATATATCTGTTCTGACCGCGCCTTGGTCAACGACAGGGTAGCCCGGCGAAGCCAGGCCAACAAGTGGGTAGCTGTTTTTTTTCGCAAGCAATTAACACGACAAGTACTCTCTCCATTCTCCCAAGTAATGTATAAACAAGCGTGAAATTGCGTTCTTGCAAATACTTCCTAGGACCAATTTCTACCAATAAAGGATATGCTATTTGCAGAAAATGTTATATCAGGGTATGATTAAGTCACTTGTTTAATACGTGGAAAAATTAACATGAGCAGTCCACGGCACTGCCGAGCTCATATGTTGTCAACACCGTTGCTCTGCACCGAAGCACTAAAGGTAAGCAGTGTTGTTGGCAGCTCCGACAAACTGGTCAGTGGCCCTCGGCTCCATACTTTCACCGTGCCGTTCCACATTGTTAGTGGCAAAAAGACGAGAAAAGCCCTTTCAATTTCGCCGTTTCGGAACAGCCGGAAAATTTGCTCGGAGTTATTCTTAAGAATGGGCTAAAACCCCTGAGAGTAGCGATCAGCAGTAGCACAATCTTAGAAGCTAGTTGGAGCAGACAGTAAGCCCTAGGTCTCGTGATGCGAAGCTGAACTAGCCACATTCGAGTTCTAGTCACAACGGCTTCAACCGGGATTTGGCAGGCATCTATATACGACTGCTATTTACACGAATGAACAGTCGGATGCTACTCCTGTCTAAGATAAAAAAAAATACCTTACCCGTACGCCACCGGTGGTCTTGCCGGGGGAATGAACGCCATCTTGGAAGGGCGCTATCTTCTTCTGCTTCTTCCCTGCGCGTGCGCTACGGACGCGTGCAGAGGCAAGTGAAGAAAAAGTTAAAGTTTCGGCCTCACTCTGATTTAAAAAATATGATGCTGGTCTTACGCACTAAAACCACGAGCTGATTTTGAGGCACTGCTCAGTTTTCTAGTACCAAATACACAGAAAATGGACTAAGGCGAAGAGCCAAAATCTCTCCCATATTTTGCTTCGATACAGCTCTATTGAGTTTCGACATGCAATTTTAAACCAGCAGAATTTATTTTAAAATTTTTACACTTAGCAGTCTAAATTTCTAGCTGTGTCGCCAAGCAGATTTCGTGGTCTTGCGGCATGTTCTAAGTATTAAAGGGCGACACCTGGCTTTCGACACCGTGCTGAGCGTGTGATCGTCATTTTTAAAGGATTATCATTATTATTATTATTATTATTATTATTATTATTATTATTATTATTATTATTATTATTATTATTCGAAGGAATATCCTGCTAGTCAGCTACTCGGAAATGTGCATAACTTTTTTTTCCTTACGCTGGTCTAGTTTCACTGCTCGCAGCAATGACCACATAAACAAAGATATTAGAGCCGAGCAATTTAAACATAAAGAGGACACTATAAAAATAATTAGTACAACATGAAAAAAATATTACTCTAAACGGTTGGCCTTTCGATAATTCTTTCAAGATACATGTCAACCCAGTACGCGTAGTTGCGTCATGGCGGTGCAGTTTGAAATTAGAAAAAA
Organism: Dermacentor silvarum; assembly: GCF_013339745.2. Lineage (NCBI taxonomy): Eukaryota > Metazoa > Arthropoda > Arachnida > Ixodida > Ixodidae > Dermacentor > Dermacentor silvarum. The sequence goes on from NC_051163.1 coordinate 107,916,874, forward strand.
AAGTGAATAGAATGAGGGCTAACTCGCAACTATTTCATTTCAAGTTCAAGTTTATTGTTTGTTATTGCATATACAAAAACCGGGCTTACATATTATATACAGCGAAAACGTGCGCATATACAACGCGCGCAATATTATATATATATATATATATATATATATATATACGTGAAAACGTGCGCATACTTACAATACTTCTATCCGCAGACGAAAACAGCGGGAGGAAAACAAAGCGACAATAAAAATACAAGCAGTATATACAATTAAAAATCACATCACCTCACCCTACGGACCACCATGGTGGGATGAGAAAGCGTCGCGGGGGGTGCGCATCGAGTTTCCGTTTCGTTTCACTTGGCAACACAACCCAATAAAAGTTAGAGTGAGCGAATGTATTGAGAAGAGAGTAGACGTTTGTACGGGGTGGTTGCGTCTTTATTTAGAGATCGTACGTGATTCCTAGCGTCGGTGCGCGCGGTATCTTGAAGACGATCCCGATGTTCGGGGTCCGCTTGCCGACGCTGACGTTTACGCTCGGCTTCCCGAGCCTTCCTCTGCTCCGCGTCGGTGGCGCTGCCGCTGCAACCAGCGCCGACGTTGACTTTGTTCATGGCGTTTCGCACATCGTTGCACAGAGAGAGAATGACGGATGCACAGCGAACGCGCGCTTTATATTGCGCCGCGACACTGCGCTGCCTAGAGAGAAGGAGAGAGTGAGAGATAGAGTTATGTGCAATGATTTTCTGCGCCGCACCTGTGGCGGAGAGGGGGAGAGGGGAGGAGAGCGCACAACTGCGTAGGAGAGGAGAATGAGGCAGAGTTGCGCATGCGCAGTATGGGTGCGGACGCCACATAACGGACACTGCCGCGAGCATAAGATGCTCTCGCACCTAATAATGAATAGAAAGAGTAATGCGAATACAGACTCCATGGGCTCGGGCTTACCCGAAACGCCAGACCCGGCCCGACCCGTCGGCTCGGCCGGGCCGGGTAGGGCAGTTTTTTCACGGGTTCGGGCCGGGCTCGGGAACGGCATGTGCTTTTCGACACGGGCCCGGCCCGGGCCCGAGTATTTTGACGTGGGACCATGCCGGGCTCAGACTTTCTGGTGTGTGCAAGTAACGTGCAGCGAGTTATCCTCGCACGTCTCGACTCTGAAAAACCTGTTGCCCCGGCGCAGCTGGAAGCCAGCAGTGCTACTCCTTTGTACTTCCCTTTTCTTCTTCCGTCGTATTTTGCGATGTTTGAACAGAATGTAAAAGTCCAGAAAGACCAAAGTGACCTCAAAACAAAGGATGCCATTGTATTCATTACCTAAATCAATGTAATCAATCAATGCTTTCAGCTCAGTGTAAGCGCCTTTGCGACTTGCTGATTCTTCAAAGGCGAATTGGTAAAACGATGACTGGTAAGATCATACGTCACGCGGCTGAAATATGGCACTGTGTCCATCCATGATTTCACGCATGTTGTCAACTGGCCGCCTAGCAGCAGCTCATTACGCTGCACCATGGAGGAACGAGAAGCTTTCTTTCTCCATTTACTCCATCCATGCGCTGCGTTCACGACCTGTCGTGGCTGCGCTTCGGCTACGGTTTACTAGATTACGTCTGAGTGGGACGAGCGGCTGGGATGCTTTGAAGCATGCTTTGAAGATGCATGGAGCATGCTTTGAAGTTTTGAAGGGAGGCTTTCAAGGGACGCCAGTGAGAAGCTTGAACATGAGAAGCTGCCGACACTGCCACTGGTGCTGCTCTACTACGGGCGGCTGAAGAGACATCTAACTGTTGCTCCTGGAGACACATCGGTGGTCACAAAATTGAAGAAAAGGTTAGCACCGTTTTTGGAGAGCAAGCTGTAAATTTAAGAGTTGCACTACGTCGCCACGTTGTTGTGGCCGGCTTTCAGGCACCTCAGAGCCCTCACTGAGGCCGAAAGACCTTCAGTTCATAGAACTTTGTGCGAGATGATGGTGGCCATGCCCGTGGTGGCACCTCAAGAACACTGCGACCTTGGAGAAACGACCAGAGCATAGGCAGTGAAGCGAAGGCTTCTTGATTTTCAGGAGTGGTATGATGATGACGAGGCAGTGGCTGAGTTAAACGAGCTTGACACGAATCTTCAATCTGGAGGCTCCTCCAACTGTGATGGATGGATGTGCTGCAATGGTGGAACTCTCAGAGCAAGAAGTCACCACGTCTTGGTTTCATTGAAAAAAAAAAACGTTTTGTGCATTCCTGCAACAGGTGCATCCAGTGAATAAAATTTTAGCGCTACTGGCTAAATAATGAACGAACGGAGAACATGTTTAAAACCATCTTTACTGGATAACCTTCTGTTCCTCCACAAGAACATGCAGTCATTTTTTCCTAATTGCTTTGCATAGCTTACGAAAAATGAGTATGCTGGATTCCCTGTTACTAAATGTTCAATGTTGCTCCCGTTTTAAGCCATATGAATATGGCTTAAAACTTCTTTATCTTTTTAGCTTTTATCTTGATATAATTGCTCATCATGTTGAGTTTTGTTGTTTGATCTTGAATTCAATCCATTCCTGGTCGTGCACAGTGTAAATATTTGTCATGTATGTATTTTCCTCAATGTACAGTGTACTGAACTTGACAACGTCTCCACTGAGGGTGGACTCCGCTAGGGGACACCGAGTAGTGAGGACGCGCTCACATCGGGCTCCGCTTTCTCGATCTTTTTTTAGTAGCCACCTCCAGGGACCAACTGAAAAAATTGGTCATCTTATTCGGGGAGTACTCCGGAATCCGACGGCACGAATGTCGGCCGGACCGGACCAGTTCTCGGCATTTTATGGCCATTTTTTTCCACTTCCACGACGAATAGGGTAGTGACGAGTAGGGTAGTGGTGGCGACGCCGGCGGGTGTGCGGCAAGTGTGTGGCGACGGCAATCACGGCACCGACGACGAGCCTGATGTCAGGTACTAGCGCCGGGGGGCCTTCCACATCGGCTCAGCACATTCCGAGGCCATCTATCAACGACGAAGGTATGGACTTCAATGATTTTAGAACATCCGGCATTTCACCCCACCACGAGGATAGCACGGTGGACAAAGATAGCGATAATTCACCAGAGGCTGTTCCTACAAACGACACCGCGATACAAGCACGATGGGAGAGGGTCCTGCCTTTACGCAAACAGTGGAGACAAGCAAAGGAGCGCAAGCAGTCGCACGAAGGAGATGCGGAGATGCATGAAGGAGAGCTAAGCCGAGCGCACAACGCGGCCGTCCGAGACGACGGCGGCTGCCGTCTGGACGCCGAGAGTATCTGAAGATCTTCCGCACCAGGGTCTACCCTTTAGAAATGTGAAGAGCCAAGAAATGGCGCGAGCCGTTGTGGAGGCCTGTCAAAACGAGGTACCAAGTGATGGTTTCATGCGACGCATCAAGCCGGGGTCAAACATTGCCGTCGTCTCTATACGCCTCACCTGGAGACGGCGCGCGGTCAATTCCCTTAAAAGTAAAGGCCGACCTCACCCCATCAACGCATACGTGACAGCTCGTGAGGAGACGGCGCGTGAAGTCACTTACAGCATCGAGCCGCATACGTCTTCCGCAACGCTCAAAGCTCACCTGAGGCAGCGAAGCCTACATGTGGAAATCCTGGACGCCCGAATGTTGGGAGGCTCACAAAGTGACCGGATCAACTGCTTCTGTGATGTTGTGCCAAGATGTGTTTATTATTACGGCGGCGAAAAGACGTGCCGGCCCTACAGAAATGCGGTGCAGTTCTATAGGAGCTGCTGCGGGGTGGGAGATCACACAGACGTGTGCCCACAACCCGACCTTCCCGTTTGGCGCGTGTGTGGGGTGCGGGAACCAGCTGACAGACATGACTGTTCTCCCAAATGTGCCATTTGGGGCGGAGAGCATCCGACGGGGGATCGGGCGTGCCCCAAACGCCTCAAACCTCTCAGACAGCTTAGAAGATATCCATCGAAGGGTGGCTACCAGAGGAGGCCCCAGCGTTGGTTCGCCACAGAGGACATGTACGAGGAACTGGAGGTTTCCCGAATCTACAGGAAGGCGGGCATCACGGCAGTTCTCCAACCCGGTCACCGTCGAGGGAGCAAGCCTCGCCTGACCAGCGGGATCGACATCGATCACTGTACAGACCTTGGACACCGCGTCCAGAGCAGAAGCAGCAAGGACCCGCCGTGGTTGCTCAGTGGCTATGGTGTTGGGCTGCTGAGCACGAGGTCGCGGGATTGAATCCCGGCCACGGCGGCCGCATTTCGGCGGGGGCGAAATGCGAAAACACCCGTGTACTTAGATTTAGGTGCACGTTAAAGAACCGCAGGTGGTCCAAATTTCCGGAGTCCTGCACTACGGCGTGCCTCATAATCAGAACTAGTTTTGGCACGTAAAACCCCATAATTTAATTTTTAAGAAGCAGCAAGGTAGTGAATAGAAAGGCGGAAGCGGGCCACATCCCCTGGGTCTCCACTGGCAAAGAGGCAACCGCAACAGAATCAGGTAAGCTGAGCGCACATCGTACCCCCCGCTGGCAAACCCAAAGCACCAAGTTCACCTATTAGGCAGCACCAATAATACTGTAATATAGAGGAGAATCGCCTTTTAAAGAGCAATTTATCCGAATTGAGGGCTGGGGATGCCCTCCATTCGGATAAATTTGCGCTCAATTCGGATAATTTGTGCTTTCTCACAGCCCTCTTTAGAGGGCTGTGAGAAAGCACAAACAGACCACACAGATACAACCTAACAACAGATCAAACAATGCACAACCAGTATACAACAGAGCAATTGGCACAGAATATGCAATTGCTGTTCTCGCAGGTTCACACGTTCAAAATACGCATGGAGGAGTGCCTTGCGACGGTAGCGGGAAGAGGAACTCGTAAGAGAACTAGCCACAGACAGGGTGCCCCACGAGAGGGCCCAAGAAATTAGAGGTTACGGACAGCGATTGTACCAATCATGGCTAGGCACCCGAAGGCCAAATCCGAAGGACGCACTAAGATGCAGTGAGTCGGCAGTGGAGCAGCGCTTGTAGCAGTATGCTTTATGTGCATTAGTTTTTCGCTCCTCAGGTGTTGCAGATCCCGGCGATTATTTCACCGTTTGCGCCCCTACATATCCACCTTGAAGTGGGCGCTTGCGCGGTTGCTGATCATGACCATCGTGATTCCTGAGACTGCACACGCGCTGAGACCTACGTGCCGCCTTCACACAGTTGGCTGCTGGACGGGAAGCTCATCGCTTCTGGGATGACAACACCGGAAGAAACGCCCATGCCCGGCTTCTTCATAAGCAACGCGCGGATGGACTACCATCTAAGGACAGTGGAGCAGCGCTTGTGGCAGTATATGCTTCATATGCATCATTTCTTCGGCACTCAGGTGCGTAATAATTTGGCTTTGTACGCTAAACGGAGTGACAATCGCTCCCTATTGCTGCTCCCCTATCCACTTGTTTTGCTCGATAGTGTGTGTCACTGCATTAATATGACGCTGCTGTTGTTACAATGTGGCGATGTCGAGGAAAACTCAAAACTCCAAAACCTCAAAAATCAAGCCAAGATGTTCTTGCTTCTAGTAGTGTTATTGAGTTTCAGTCCGAAGAATTGAGTAGTGTTTTAAAAATGCTAAATACATAAAATAACAACAGGTGAGCTTGCCAAAGGCCAGAATGAGTTAAAGAAGGACGTGAAGTGCATCAAGACAAGCCAACAAGCTATTGAAAGTAAGCTAACTGACATTTACCGCCGCCTTGAGTCACTGGAACAAAAATTCGGAAACGCTTGACACTGTCTCTTGTGAATTGGTCAAAGTTCAACAGACAGCGGAAAGCTTGCAAAAACAGCCGGTCGCCCTAATTGCGCGTCTAGATGATCTGGAGGACAGGTCAAGGCGTAATAATGTAATTTTTGTGGCATATCTGACTCCTGTGAATCATGGCTGCAGACCGAAAAGAAAACAATCGCTGCCTTGACGTCTGCGATGGAAAGAGATCTGCCACCGAACTGAGTTGAATGCGCGCATCGTATCGAGGCCTTTCCAGACTGGAAGTGCCGTCCCGTCATAATAAATTAACGAACTTAAGGTTAAGAAAACCATACTTTCCTCGCGAAGCAAGCTGAAAGCTAACAATGTTTTTGCGTCTGAGGACTTATCGACCGCAAGAAGGCACGCAAAGAAAAAGCCTATCGAATTTGGTAAACGCCAGCACGAATCTCCCCCGTTTCAGATACGATTTAATATTTTTTTTTATTGGTAGCCAATTCTTCATGCACGACCCAATGGTTGACAGCGTCAACCAAGTTAAGCGCACACTCCCTAATGGCGCAGCTACAGCTGTCACTTCAAGCAGCCCCTTTGCTATGTATGAACACGCGAGGACTAGTGGCGTTGTTTCAGCAGCACATGTCCCAGTACTTGTTAACGTAAGAAGTGTGATAAACAAGCACGGCGCACTTCACTCTCTCGTCGACAACTGTGGTGCCGGTATTATCGCGCTAACTGAAACGTGGTTGCATCCTCAGCTGTACGACGGTAAAATTTTAGACACATCCCGCTTTCGTACCTTCCATTCTGATCACACGACTCGCCATGGCGGAGGCGTACTGCTCGCCATTGCCAAATGTTTACCTTGTCATCACGTTAGCTTTCACAGCGACCTAGAAACAGTGTGCGCCTGCGTTTACCTGGGCCATCGAAAATTTATTTTCGCTGTTTGTTACCGCCCTCCCTCTTACGTACCCGTCTCCTGTCACTGCCGTACTTAATGACGCACTAAGCACACTTTTTGTGCTGCATACAACAACGCCAGTTATATTAATGGGGGACTTTAACTTCCCGAATATAATTTGGAACACTGATCCGAAAGAAAAGAACTAGACTTGTCGGCTCTTGCTTGAATCCCTGACAATTCAGACCATCGAACACACACTTAATCGCAACGACGGCAACTTTTGCCACGTGTACACACGTTGCTTACGTCACATCTTAAAGCCTACATTACCAGACCTTTTCCGCCTTCACCTTCATTGTGAACAAGGCACCCGTGCGGGAGCTGAAACGTCTTATTGTATATTTTTTTAAACTTTCGTGGTCGATGTCCGTTTTAATCGTTGTCATTGATCCACCTGCTTGTTATCCATATTCGTCAAAGTCTAATGAATTTCTCGATTTTCGTTCTTTATTTTCTTTAACTCAACTAATATCTCAACCAACAAGAATTTCAAAGGATACTGCCAATAACTTAGACTTAACAATATACTCTCATCCTGACCTTATTACGGATGTTTCATGCATACCTGGTGCAAGCGACCTTCTAGTTCTTTCATTTAACATTACGTCTCCTCTGTTAAAGCCACTTGTGAAAAAAGGTAATGTATGACTACGGCAAAGCAAACTTCAATGCTAAAAACTTAGAACTATTTAACTTCTTTGACCTCTTTTTAAGTAGCTTCGATGATCGCATGGTAGACAATAACTGGATCATATTCAGAAACAAAGTACATGAACTCACTGATAAGTTTATTCCGTCGCGTATAATATCATTGAATTCCGTAACGTCTTGGTTTAATTCCCCCCTAAACAGGCTTTGCAATCGGAAAAAGCGCCTGCACCGCCTCGCAAAAAAAAATTATTTGGCATCTAAGTGGGATGCTTACAAGAACGCGAACGAAGCTTAAATAGAAGCTAAAAAAACTCGCTTAAAGTAAATTTCAGGAACACACCTTGCCTACAATACTTACAAAAGATCCTAAAAAGATTGCCCGCATCATAAACCCTTGCAAAGATAATACAATAACCTTAAGGGACTTAGTGGATCAACAATATCCGAGGCTGAATGCCCCCGAATCCTAAACTCCGTATTCTGCAGTAATATTGTTCTATGTCACCATCCTGTGCTTCCACCCTAGAGAGTTTCAATTACCCGGCTATGGAGTTTGTACGATTCAGTCACTTGGGGTACAAAATGTTATTAAAAATCTCAAGGTGTCGTCAAGCCCGGGCGCTGACCTGGTTAACGCACCTTCACAAGTGGTAAACAGAGGTGTTTTTGAAAAACACCTCTGTTTACTCGTCCTTAATACTTTCAAATATATTCCAGCCATCATGGGACACCCATCAGCTCCCTGCAGACTCAAAAATCGGTAAGGTGGTTCCACTGACAAGTCCAGCAACAAAAGCTCATTGTTGGTGTTTCCGCGACAAACGACACCGCCTTGAACACGCACGGGAAAGAACCCCCTCCTTTATTGCTCTGTAGCATATACATGTATACATATGTGTGCATGTCACGCATGCGCAGGTATTGCCATCAGTGGCCGTGGCATGACAAGAACTAAACACGATAACACAGGAACGATTATTCCACATCTCCCCTTTCCCAATAGACTAAGAACCCTCTAAATAATGATATAAACAGTCAAAAGAAACATACTGCATTACATTAAAAAATACCGTAATGGTCTGGTTTTCTTATAGTTCTACCGAATCGTATGACGTAATCGCCTGGAACCCGCGGCGAAACATTACACCGATCCTGTAGGGGGTCACTTTGGAGGGCTTGGAAGTTAGGCTGATCGCTGACCTTGTGCATTTTCCAGGCTTGGGGAAAGTCGTATGTCTCGTTGTACGAGTCTGAAATTCTGCTTGGCGCTTGCTTGACTAGCATTTTCCTGTTGCGTTCGATCTGGACGCCGTTTTCCAATGCGACGACATACGACCGCGGCCGTTTTGCCCACTGACAGATGACGACTTCCCGCCTGCAGTCCTTAAGCCAGATAGAGTCACCGGGGACAAGGTGTCGGGCCGCGTGGCGGCCGTCATAATTTTGCCGCTGCTTGTCCCGGGCAACCGCATCCTTCTGCCGTACCTCTTTCAGGTCGAACGCCTTTGGTACTAACCTGTTTGGGTGAAGAATCAGGGTTGTACGAAGCCGCCGCCGCCAAATGAGCAGTTCCGCTGGCGTTTTGCCTAGTGGTCCCGGGGTGTCCCTATAGGCTAACAGAGCCAAATAGGGATCATGAGACTGTAGCAGTAGCCCTTTCACCGTTTGCACCATTCGTTCTACCTCCCCGTTTACCTGCGCGTAACTAGGGCTACACGTCACGCCTTTGAATCCATATGCCCCCTTCGCAAGCTGCTTAAATTCTTCACTGGCAAATTGAGCACTGTTATCTGTCATCAAGCACTTCGGCTAGACTGTGCCTCGCGAAGACGTCTTTGAAGGGATCAACAACGCCAGTGCTGGTGTGCGTTTCCAGTATACACAATTCTGGAAATCGAGATAGATAGTCCACTAAAAGCAAGTAGTTACAGCCGTTCAGATGGAAGATATCTGCTGCGAGCTTTGGCCAAGGTCGAATAGGTGTCTGGATTGGGGTCATTGGTTCACTCGACTGCTCCCGGAACTGCAAACACACGCGCCAATTGTCAACCACAGAAGCAAGTTGAGAGCACAAGCCCGGCCACCAAGCAGACTCCCGTGTTCTAACCCTGTATCTCACAATACCTTGATGAACTTCGTGAAGCAGACTTATTCTATTCTAGAGCGAGTGTGGCATAACGAGGTGAGTGCCATGCATGAGAACCGCTTTACACACGCTCAATATGTCGCGGTACTGCCAATATGGACTCATAACGCTTGATAGCGAAGTTGGGCCCCGTCAGCCTTCACGAAGGTAACGGCAAAATGTAGGGCAGGTCTCGTCCTTTTCCTGCTCTTGCGCGGCCAGTCTAAAGTGATCCGATTTATCCAACTCAGATAATACAGAAGCAACAAACGAGAATTCACTTCATCAACACAAAGGAAGTTCCTGGTTGCTGATTGCTGATGCACTTTCTAGAGCTGGCGCTCTAGAAAATGCATCAGCAATTTCCAAATTTTCCCAGGAACATATTCTACATCAAAACTGAATCGCATCAGACGCATTCGGAATCTCTGAATGCGTGGCGGTACCAAATCTAGCGCAGTTTTTCCTAGAAAGTCAGTAATGGTTTGTGATCTATCTCCACTGTTATGTGCAGTCACACGACACACACGAAGACGTGCAGGGAAATACGAGGGTGGACCGAATAGCTCGAGTACTAACTATCAGAGCATCGGACCAGCCACGTAGGGACTTTCAAACGACCGCGAGACATATTTTGGAACAATAAAAAAAGGAAAGACGGGCGTTTGGCAGGCTTCATCCAAAATTGACCAGACGGCGAGCGACGGACTGGCGCGGGCTCCAAACAAACCCTTATCCTAATCTACACAAGCTAAGACAAATACATGGCGAAGCGTATGCAGACAAATGTCTGTTGTGTGGCGAAAAGCCTACATTGTCACACATCACACTCATGTGCGCCAGAAGACCTCCACAAGCGAACATACAGAAATTTGCAAAACATTTTCTAAGGCAGTGGGAGGCATGGCTCTGAGACGAGGAATAGGACAGCCAGCTGGCTCTCCTGGACCAAGCACAGCGAGCCGCTCAAGCAAGTGGGGCTCTGGACTAGGGGCTCCACCAACATTTTCCTTCTTGTTGGTTTTGTAACGAAAGCTTCATTACGCTACCTCGGGCAGCCGTCGGCAACTCAACAGTTTTCACCTTGAGAGCTAGAGATCAAACCACAAAAGAGCATTAACGCGCGTTTATAGTCCGACGTTATCAGCACGCGGGCGAGCGTCATCAGACGCCGGGCGCGTCCGTGCGCATTGGCCGTGTGTGCGTATTGGCGGCGCGAGTACGTCGAACCATCGAGCGAACTATAGCCGCTGTTGTTCTCGCCAACGTGACATAACGTGTGCGCGCGTTCATGCTACGTCGGACTATATTTAAGCCTTTACGGCGCCCTGAAAGGAGACATTGCCGCCGTTGCCCAAGTAGAGTTGGGCCCGGCTGCGAGTTGCAACCAAGTCTCAAAACTTTACTGATCACTGCAGTGTCTTCATAGGCATAAGACTGATGAATAAACACTCTATTCATTGCAAACGTGTCTGTATTTCATTGCGAAACGACACCTCGGCCACAGCTCGACAATGGGCCTACCCAGGGCAGTGAAGCTTTCGCCAGCGCCTCCTCAATTTTTTCAATGCCAGTGCAATCGCCCGCTCCGGAATGGGGGCCGCTGGTCCCCCTTAGTACCGCAACCGCTGGAGCGCGCGCAGGGAACACTGAGCTGTTGCCAGATTTGGTCCAACGCGTCCCTCGGGCGGCAGCCGCTCATCTATGTAGCTTCGCTTTCAGCGGTTTATATTACCGCAAATCAACAGATTTCATCGTCCTTTATGTAAAACATGAGAACATGAGATGGTGCATCTTCTACGCGTGCGAAGGAGTACAGATAAGTACAATCGGAAGATTTTTACAGGCGCCAAAATTCATGCAGCGAGACCAGCGAACTGGCGATCGAGCGGCCGTTCTTTCGTTCGTTCACGTTCCCGATAAGTTTTTGGCTCGTTGTGAAGCTATCCTATGAGTGTACTAAACTGCTTCATAACGTTCAGAGTTAGGCAAAATTACTCGTGCTTTAAGCATTTTATTCGTCACAGGCCTTCGTGAGTCTCGGGTTTGTTTCCATTGACTGTTTTACCCTCGTAGCTAACTCGTAGCTATTCGACGCGTTGCACAAAATGCGAGCAGCCCGTCCTCGGGTTTTCTAGGCTTGCTACAGTGAAGAACAGCCCGATGGTTGTGGCTGTGGGCCCTGTGAAATCCAAAAACAAAACCGTGTTTCGCATAGCTAGATCCGATGTAAATGACATGTATTCGGAAAGTGAAGCATTCAATTATGCGCCACCCGTTCTAAATGCAAAACGAACCCGATGCTCGTATGTCACACAGGATCTTTTAGGCTGACTAGGTATAAAGCGCTGCCGCGCATCGTTAGGCTTTGTTATCATAAGTGAATCATAAAAGTTATCAGAATAAAAAACAAGACAGGAAAGTCTAAAAGTGAGAGAGAAAGACGAAGGTGTGCGGAGAGAGAGACAGGGAAAGGCGACGGTTGATTTCCCCCGGGTGGGTGCGACTTACCGTGCGCGGCTTAGCCGTGTCCGGGGAAAAGGGGATCCTGGGGGTGCCGTCTACGTAAAGCCGAGGCCAAAGGGGTGTGTTGCCTCCGCCGAGGAGCGTAAAGTTCCAAACACCCGGCATTGGCTCAACCCCCAGGATCCCCTTTTCCCCGGACACGGCTAAGCCGCGCACGGTAAGTCGCGGGAGTGTCCAACCCCCACGTGCCCGGGTCCGTGGTGTCGCAACACACCAAACGCCTGCTGGCACAGACGCCCCTGCGGGGTCTTGATGAGGAAGCGTATAATATCAGGCTCTATGCCAATAACGCAAGAAGGTGTGTATTTATTTACAGATTATATATATATATATATATATATATATATTGAAACAAGACAAGGGGCAGGAGGAGTGAATACAACAAAGAAAAAGTTTGAGATAGAACAAAATGAAGTCTGTGTTGTGCAGCTATTAAGTGCAGTTTTATTACATAGTTTGGCGCAGTCGGCTTTATACGATCCATGACGTTGGTAACCGTCTTCGTCCAGCCAGGCAAAGACAGCCTCATCTTCACAAAGTTCGCGCTCCCTGGAGACCCCCTCTCAATCTTCCCAACGACGTGACGACAGGTGAGCTCGTGTCTATCGTTCTGCAGCAGGCATCTATGTCTCTCGGCGAACTCTTAGAAAAAGGGTCCGTGAAGATAACTTTTGATGTTTCCCTTTTGGACCGCCTTGTGCGATCGCAAGTAGAGCAGTCAGCCGCATCGGAGCGAACTTACCGCTCAGATCTATCCGTTGTGCTTCCGGCGAATCAGCTTCAACAAAAGCAAGTTTCCTAGCAAAATTAAATGATTCATACTCTTATATCGGGTCTGAGTCTCCAGGAAATGCGTCCCTACACAGGTCGTGCAATCTGAACCGTTTGATGGTTTGTCGGGGAATCCAGAAGCTTGGATTGCGTTCTTTGAATACGCCTGTCGACAAAACGGCTGGCACACAGATGAAAGAAGAGTGAAGCATATGCTCCTGTTTCTAAATGGCATCGCATGGAAACGGTACGAGCTGCGTATCACGGGACATCAATGTGATGCATGGAGCAAACGGAAGGAGAGTTTTACCTCGTCATTTCGCCCTATTGAACGATGGGATCAAGCGATA
>NC_051163.1:108230137-108358987 GCF_013339745.2 Dermacentor silvarum
AGCGGCACCGCGCAACGTGTCACGGACGAGGTTATTTGTCACGCGCTCACGTGTTTCGTTTCGTAAGTATGACGATAGTACGCGTCTTAATGCATGTGTAATAAAGCTATGATGTTCCTTGTTTGGATCATACAAGTTTCCCGCTGCTTTCTCTTTGCTGCATAGTGGGCAAGAATAGGAAACTGACTGAGTTGAATTGCATACATCACGCATCAGCATAAAGGGTGCACACGGACACGCTTGTGCCGTCCTCTTTTTCGTGTACGCGCCCGTTCTTTGCGCTGCTGCATATTGTATGCTGGGCGGAGAGGCTTCATCAAGCAACAGCTATCGCTTCAGTGTCCGCATTCCTTTCGTCAAAAAAGAAATAAAGTTAATTCTTCAAAGGTCGGTAAGACACGGAAGTTGCGGCGCTTGCCTAGATGTGGAAGTAGTCGAACTTTCCCAAAGCCAGCCGTTGAAATTTATGTAAGGCATTGAAGGGACCGTGTCCTGGCAGGTCATCCTTGTAAAGGACGCACATGATTAGACTAAACGTCAAAGTGGCCGCATACTGCACTCACTTACACATCCAAACCTAAACACCGCCATTACCGCTCCAGAAGCTTTTTGGTGTTCTCCAGGCATGTATTTCATCACCACGAACGCTCCGGCCATAAGTGCCACAAGAAAGCGCACGTAACATAATTTGCAATGTTCTGGCACTGTGCGCATGGAGAGCACCTGCGCTATGGATAGACGCCTATGTCTCGCTAGAACTCTATTACCTCACAACACCACATCATGAAAAAGGCACGTGCGAATAAGTGCGAACACCATACTTGGAGACCTCCCTACCCTATTTATGTCTACTACTGGAGGTCAAAGGCCTCTGCCGTTAGTCACTATTTAACAAATCCCTTTGTCACGGCGGAACAAATCCTTAACTGCATTGCTTCAAAACCGTTTTTTTTTTACCTTGCCACATGTTTTATTACCCGCAATTAGTCTACGCAGCACACGACCTTTAATGCTTGGCTTTCTTTAAATCTCAACTGTATATCAGCTTCCCGAATTTGCTATGTCCATGCCGTCTTTTTAATTGTTGAAGCCACGCCTCTCATATTCCGTTCCAGTACACGTTGCGCGTTCCTAAGCTTTCTTTCAATGTCGATGTCGCAGGCGCCCTTACCTGCAGCAGCGGTTGGTGTTCGCGGCTGGAGTCGAGCGTCGTCTGCGCGTCACCGTCGGAAGAGTGCGCCCATGACGCCAGCAGAGACGAGGTGCCATCATGCGGCGGGTCGACGGATTCGGGGTGGTACTCTTCCACGCAACTGCACGGGAGCCATTCACCTGAAGGACTCGCCAGAAGCGTCGCTCCAGGAACGCCAGCAAATGCTGTAGAGTGCGGCGCGGGCCGTTGGGTGCCGGTTGCAGGTTGCGGCGACATTGGCCAGGGCTTAGATGCTCGCAGGAGGCTTAGGAAGTATCCGGCCGCCGTCGCAATCATTCGGAGTGATGCACCTGGGAGTGCGTGACTTCTTCTTCTATGCCTCGCGTGCGCGTTCGACACGAGGCTTGCATTAAGCGCCATATTTGGCGCGTTTGTATAGTGTTTAAATAGCGCGAGACACTGGACGATGATGTAGCCGACGAGTCCTCTACTTTCTTGTCGCGCGTGGCTCGAACTGTTGAAATACTATGAGCCGAAATGAAATGTTGCGATCTGCATCGCAGTATTGAAAAAAAAATGACAGTCACTTTAACATACACTAAAGAGGGTGAAGGCGAATGCCTGCGCACTCAATAGGCACTCATTAAATTACTTGACATTCTGATTCGAATGTATTCCTACTTACTATTCAAGCGAAGCTTGTATTGCCTCACAAGTATCGGCGCCGTAAGCTGTTGTAGGTGTGACCGCAATAACCCGTCTCGCGCTGGTGAAACACGTGAGGCGCGCGCCCGGAACACGTGATGGGAGCACCTAATCAGGCGCGAGCGCGCGCCGGGGCAAGGGCAAGGGAAGGAAAGGGCCTCGCGCGCATTGCGCCGGGTCCCCTTTTCAGTGCACGCTCGGTAAACGGATGGGAAGGCTTCGCGTTATTCGGTTGGCGGCGGAACAGGCCGCTTTCGACGAGAAACGCCGCCAACGCCGCCGGGAGCAGGCTTGCGCTCGCCGTGCGGATCCTGCGTTCAAGGCAGCCCAAGCTCAGGCTCGGTTACAGCTGGAGGCAACTGCCTCGTTAAAAGCCCGTATTACCAAAGGGCAGCGAACCCCGAAGCCAGGGAACGCGACACCCAATTTAGGGTATGAGAAGTTTCGCGTGCCCCTCTGTTCCTGGTAGGAGAAGGGTCTTAAAAGGTCATCGGTTCGAAGTGCCTAAATTTATGCTACCTTAATTAATTGTTCCTTAACTAACCTCGCCATAATTAACAGCAAAGATCGTGGTTTCGACTCCCATCAAAGGTATTGGGTTCAAGTGCCTTTATCAACCCTATAATAATGAAATGTGCGTTTATTAACTTCCCCCTTAACGCAAGAGGTGCTGGGTTCGACTCCCACATATGCTCGAGTGTTAGACTCCCACCGAAGGTCGTGGGTTGGAGTGACCTAATTAACTCTGTCTTAATTAACACGGTGACAACAGTGGCCCGCGCACCATCAAAATTGTTGCGCGAGCGTTGGTTGATTACTCATAGAAGACGATGATGATGGTGATCCGCACACCATCACAAGTTTTGCGTGAGTGTAATAAGTAAATTACTACACCGAGTCGTAATCGTGTACGATTTCGCTTCGACGACACGGTTTTCTCTCAAGGACGTTGAAGGTCGACGGAACGATGAGACATATAAGGCCTTAATAATTGAACTTAACATAATGGAATTTCAATGAACTGTAGCGTATGGAAGCCGCTATATGAGCTAACGATGAAGTGGATAGAATACTGTGGAATAAATTTTTCTTAAGGCACAATCATCTGATTCATGGGTCATCTCCAATTGTGGGCACGTGACAAGTTTTACATCTGCATCATCATCACAGGTGGTGCATGTATCACAACAGAAAACGCAAATGGGCTCAGTGTCAGCACATGCTCACGATAGATGCTAAGCTTATCAGCGCTAGCACGCGATCGTCTGATGCTGCCTTTCAAGCGTGCGGTAAATCAGCACAACAACGAAGCAACGACCAGTGCCAGAGGGTAAAACGTGTCTTTAATTCGGCTGCTACTTGCGCATTTGTTCACGGAGTGCAGCCTTTTTAATCCTCGATTTCACAATTCAGCGTCCGCTGCCTCCAGCACGACCTCCATTTGCAATTTGCACAATTATTCAATTTGCACAGGAGTGAAATGACAACTAGATTACGTTTCTCCTGCACTCGCATTTCCACGTACACTTTTCAAGTGCAAGCGCTGTGAACAAATCGCAAGTTGATTCGTGATGTGCCAATGTAAATATCACTGCCTAATTACGGCTACACAATTTATTTTATCTAGAGAATTATCGTAGCATGTGTGCTAAGCGGATTCTTATGTTCAATAGCGCCACATTTTTTCGTAATGTGACTCCTGCCAGATTTATCGGCCGATAATATTCTGCCGTTGTAGTGACGGTGAAAAACCACAGTGCCACAGCTCAAATCACGAAACCAACTGTTTATTTGGTGAACCTGATCCACCCAAAACAAGTGGCGCAATGATAGCGGCAAGCACACTCGACGATCGTCCAAATCTGATCTGCGGATCAAGCGCCTCGGTCTTTACAGATAACTTGTCGAAGGTTCCAGCGTAACCGCTGGTGCTCTCTTACCTTCCACAAAGTACAACACTGTGCGCGTCACGCATAGACTTGGATTAAACAAGGTTCGGCTGGAACATAGACAACAGATAGTATCAAAGATAGCGTTGGAGTAAGTTCCAAATCATGAGGGCCCGTATTGCGCTGAGTGATTAAGTTATGAGCGGGAAATTGCGGTGGTTGAAAAATTGATAAACAAGTATTCGCGTCAATGTTCACCTTTTAAAACGCATCATGATGCTGCGAAAAACTGAAAAGTGCAAAAAAAAAGCGCTGATAGTAAACAAAAAATCACCTGCCCCTTCCACTCCGTGAAGATGGTCGAACAGCGAACCTGTCTGTGTTAGGGAGCCTACATAAAACGGCGTTGCATGTGGGCTCCCTAGTCTGCGTTAGTTACACCGAGCGTTACATGTGCATGTGTTGTGCGTGACACAACAGCGTAAACCCAAGTAAAGACAACAGGAAGTTATATTGAAACTTTGTGAGGCGAGAAGAGGCAGCGACTTCCGACGCTACTCGACGAGTGTCGAGTAGCGTCGACGCTACTCGCTACTCGCCAGCGGCATCTGCTGCAGTCTGGGACACCGCGCGCGTCCGGCACGAACGCGGGGAAACGCGGGCGGCGTCGGCAGCAGCAGCTCTGCGCGTAAAGGGCTTGCGCGTGACCTGCCGTCCGCCGGCGCGGCTCTCATCCACTCCTGGTCACGTGACCTGCGTGATACCGGACAGGCGGCGAAGGCTCGACTAAGTGCAGCTCCGCTGTTAAAATACAATGACGTAGCAAAATAAAGTCTCAAAGGTGGTTACCATGCGTTATAGCTGGAGACGCAGCACGAGGAGGACTTCAGGACGCGCGCAGCGCAGCTGTCATTGTTTAATGCCATCCGGCCCGACCTCGGTCATAGTCCGGTGCGCCAATACGTATGGCACGGAATAACGACGAGGTAGCTTTTCACTTAGTCCACGTCGGTGTATCGGAGTTCAAACCCAAACGCAGTCGCCGGGCTTGTATTCCATGCATCGTCGTCGAAGGTTGTAGTCCTTTGCTTACTCCCGATGCGCATGCGGCCGGGTTGTCAAGCTTCTTCGGCGCGCTGGAGATAGGCGATGACGTCGAGGTTGTCTTCGCCAACGCCGTGCTGTAGCATGGCGTTGAGCGTCGTCGACGGATTCCTGTCGTAAACCTGCTTGAACGGCGTCATGTGCGTTGTTCTTGCACCACCGAACTGTAAGCGAAGGTTGCGTATGGAAGAATAGCATCCCACACTCATAGAAAAAAAGGTCGTAGTAGTTACTAACTTTAGGGTAGTAAATGTTTGTCACAATATGTACTGCCTACGTAGCAACAGCACGTAGTAAGAGTGGTTGCAGTAACTTTAGTAACGAAATAAGGTAGCAACCATTATTACTGGGATTCTAAAAAAAAGTAGTAACCGTTACTCAATATGCTCACTTCCCTAATACAAAACTTAGTAACCGCTGCTAACACTGCTGCATCATAATTATTCACAGTGTAGCGGGGACTATTGTATTTACAAGCGCCATTTTGATTATCACATTAGGTCGACGCCATTGCGAATGTATAACAAGGTAAAAAAAAACTTCCTTTTTGTTATATTTCTTGGTACGTAATTATCATGCTTACCGGGAACAACAATATGGTACAGCATCGGGTAACTATGTATGCACGGAAGTTTATGATCGTGTGGTAATGACAACAGCTCCGATGCAAAAAAAAAACTAACAAAAAAAAACTAGAAAAGAAGCCCAAAAACAAACAATGATGGCAAACATGTACTTTACATGTGGTTTCAGGAATATTCTTTAGCCGTATATGGCCTTGGGGCACCACAGTAAGTAGAAGTGAGCGTCGATGTATTAGGATAAATGACGAAATGAATTTCTCCATGAATTTCTCCAGCGTATTGTGAGAACATAAGTGCGCGACGACGTACCGCATAAGCCTTCATCGAACGTAATGAAAGATACTATAGGTTGTGTGTATTTTGTTTAAACCTCACAAAGGCATAATGAATGGTGAAGGCGAGGTAGTAAAGTTACTAACAGCCTCCATGCACTTAGATTGATCACTTATGTGTCATCATAAATAGTATCAACCTAATAAAATACCGTTTTTGGTAGTAACTGCCGCGGTTACTAACTTTTCACTACCTTTTTTCTAAGAGTGCACGTCTTATGTCCGACGTCGAAGTAGATTGCCAGCATGTCGGCGAGGGTCTTATTTAGACCATTTGTTCGCGGGCGGTAGTCAGTTGTGCTCTGGTGACTGGTCTGGCTGTGTTCCAGGATGGCTTGAGTCAGCTCCGCCGTAAAAGCCGTTCTATCCGTCATCAGGACTTCTGGAGCACCATTTCAGCTAGCAAAATGTTCTTGAAGAATTTCGCCAGTGCGGTCGCACTACCATTGGGCAGGGCTTTCGTTTCACCGTAGACGGGTAAGGTAGTCGGTAGCCACTGATGATCCACTCATTCTCAGATGCTGACGTCGGAAAGGGCCTGAATACGTCCGTGTTGATCTGCTGTAATGGTCGCCAAGGAGGCTCGATTGGCTGAAGCAATCCCGCTGGCCTCGTCTGTGGTGTCTAGCATCGCTGATAGCCTCAGCAGGTCTTGACGTCCTGAGCGACGACGGTGGCGAGACGTGGCCAGTAACATTTCTACTATATCCTCGAGAGTGTGAGAGAATTCGAGGTGCCCAGCGGCCGGATCGTAATGCTGGGCGTGCAGAACGTCTGACCGCGGTGATAATGGCACAACCAGGAGGTACTTGGCGTGGACAGGGAGAAGTTATTCACCGGGACGACATTTCGCAAGACGAATGTAACCCGCGTCTAAATACCTTTGGGGCAAAGTCGGTCTTGTCTTCCTTGTACTCAGCAAGAATTCTTAGCTCCGGGTCCGCAAGCTGCTGCTCGGCGAAGTCGTTTGCGCTTATTTATTGTTTCAAGGAAGGCGTCCTCGTCTTGTGGCGGCTGGTCGATGGGGGCGCGAGAAAGACAGTAGGCATCTGAGTGTTTTCTTGTGTGTAATGTTTAATTCTTAAAGCATAAGACTCTGCCGTGCTAGGCGGAGCCTTAAATAAGTATATAAGACAAGTATATTATTCACAGTGCACAGAAATCGACACCACAGCTAGAGGTACAAATGGCAAAATCGCAGTAGCAATACGTTCTTTAAGAACCCGAGGTATCAACAACGTGTCGTTCACTTGGCAAAATGCGTGCACTGCACTGTGCTACGATCAAAAGTTATACTTCGCATGCTACTGCTAAGGTAATTTGGGGTGATTGGAATCAAAACACGTCGCCACGTCAGCCGTTCAGATGTTTCATTCTCTCAGCGCGAAATTTACCCAGATTTTGATAAATTTCTCTACTTCTCTAAAATACCTAAAATTCCTAAATCTAGGAAAATATCCCGATAATTGGCAGCATTGCTGGTGCACCTAATAATTTCGTGTTGGTATTGGGAAAAGTATTTATAACATTTAAGAAAAGATCTTTTTTTGCAATAACGAAGCGATATTTATTCGCAAGGTCTTTTTAAACCTGCTTGCTGAAAATGTTCAGCTCTGAAATTGGACCAGAGTTGTACATTCTGCCAGAGACAATATACGAAAATTCTATATGTCCTAAAAAGAAGACGCACTGCCTAGTAGCGTATGGTACTTTACAGCATACATTCGCGTTGTCGCCAATGCGTATTCTCTCGTCCCATTCTCTAATAAGTTATGTCTCCTGCGTCAAAGTGCTAGTGCGGTGTCCACACTCTCTCTCTGCCTCCTCCCCACATTCTTTTCTTGCCCTTTGGCCCAGTGGACAGTAGGTGGCACACTGCGGTGATTCACTAGTCACAGTAAGAGGAAAGAAACGGTCGTCCAACGAGAAAATTTCTGTATTGATTGTGTATGCCACCCCATCCTCCCCCACCTCCTCTGCCTATTTTAGCTGCAGGCGCTAGGGACGAGCACGCACGCAGCTCCCCAGGCAGGCCTCCATGGTCGGAAACCTGTTGGCACCGGCGAGGCAGTGCTGCCGTGCGCCTCCGCCACCCGCAGAGGGCAGCTCGCGGCAGCGCCTGGTTCTCGCGCCATGCTTAGACGCATCCGCGACGTAGCCGTAGCGCAGCTGTTTGGCTGCGCAGGGGACGGCTCTCGGGACGCGGCACGGTGGTCCAGCTCTCTCGGCGCATCGACGGACGCACTCCAGAGACGTGCGGAACACGTCCGCGTCCAGCGACGGGCAGCGGCCTTGTGGAAAGCGCCACCGGCGGCATCCCTTGCCGTCAACGTACCACCACCAGGTCTCGACGACGTCTCGCCTGCGTTAGTACATGGTCATTGAACGGACGACAAATGCACTTACTCAAAGCAGCGACAATCGCACTGACATAGTCAGCTTGTCTACACATGTAGGCTTCAGCACCCTGTGAATCAGTCGTTGAAAGCACGGCCCATTACTTTTAGCAAAAGCACGCCTCATTACTTTTTTTATCCGTTAGACAATAATAATTTCATACTTTTCAATAATTGTCCCTGAAAGTTCGGTGAGGGAGCACTTTCACAGGACTGCGTCAACAGCATTTGCTAGCATTTTCTAGATAGAGAGATTACTGCGATCAATCTGGAAGCACAAGGCTAGACGGCCAAATTATCGCCACATCGGTGAGCTGGTTCATATCATTTTAAGAACAGGGTAGGCGTATTAGAAACGCAGACGTAAGTGAAACGAAAACTGTTGCACCATTTTATTCTCTCTTGAATTCGTGCTTAGCACATCATTTGCCATAAGAGCTACTACTATTCGGCATGCAGTAGTGCCCTGCAGGGTTCAGCTCAGCACGGCTTCCCGAGATCGCCAGCGGATCTCAATATACACTTCCCCAGCTATTGCAGTCGATCTGGATTCCCGAAAAACCCTGCGCTCATTTCAGCGGCATTTTTTCCAAGCAACTCAGTGATCTCATAACATCTAACCAACGTTGCGAGGTCTCAAAAAGGGTAATCTAACAGGTCTAGGGTAACAATGTTTCCGCGTAGTCTACATTGAAGTAGAACATCGCTGTATGATGACTCACGCTTGGCATTCTGCAAGAACTGCTTTTTTGTAGCATTCCGCTGCTGGAGTATTTCTCTCCACGCACTGTTGCCGGCAGCTCTCCATGGACGTGAAGCGATTGCGACCGCGGTTGCAGAGGCCTGGTCTACGGGGCGACAGCATCATGCATGCGTGGCCGCTACTATTGTAATAAAATTCTGATGGCCCTCCCGAGCAGAATCTGAAGGCTGGTTGTCCACACACTGCTTTCATCTTCGAAAAACAGAGAAAAAGAGAGAGAAAACACAATGAGGAACTAAGTCTGTCTCAAAGATTGAAGAACCGTAAGCGGCGTTACACAACGTCCTTGCCAACTGCCGTTTCCTTTTTTGGAAGCCAGGTAGACGTCAGTGAGTAAAGCTGAACACTATAAGCCCATCGTAAAGAGAATTTCAGAAATTTAACTAAAGTGACTCTGATAAAATAATATATAAATAAATGCAAGAGTACGGATTATCACGACATTTATAAAACGCTTATTCTACATGCTGCGACGTGGAAAATACGAATGGGCTTCGCAACAAGAATTAGACGGCCATGTCGGTGTCACAATTACTCCGATTCCATTAAGAAAGCTCCGCTTAGTAAGAATACTGTGGACCATGAACTTTTCGCTCTGATAAAAAAAGGACACAACAACGAAAAAAAAGGGTTCGCAGTTAACAAGTAGGATAACAAGGTCCCAGAAAATCTGCTTTCCTATAAAAGTTACCGTAGGGGACCTTAAGGTTCAAACACACGCGAAACGACAGAATAGGGTAGAGACAAACCAGCCGTGCAAACGAGGCGGCTATGAGTGCGCTCGAATCAAGCGGGTTCAATTACTGCCACAGCGGCCGCAGTTTGATGGGAGCGAAACGTAAGAACGCTCATGCACTCAAATTTAGGTACATGACGAAGAACCCCAGGTAATCAAAATAAATCCCGAGTTGCTCATTACGGCGTGCCTCATGATCGGATCGTCGTTTTGGCAAGGCAAACCTCATTGTATAATTTTTTATGGGAGAGACGATCTTTCCTGTCGTTACTTCGTATTGCTTCAAATGTTTTTCCACAATAACAACTTTGGAACAACAGGCCGAAATACAAATCAGTACTGATATGGTACTACGGTACGCACCCATATGCGGGAGGGCACGAGGTGGTCTGTCCCGATCCCGCTGACAGGGGCACTGTGCCACGTCTCGGCATTGCGGTTCGACATCGCCTCATGCCCGCCGCCTACAGCGTCCACAGCCTCCTCCACTTCTTCAGGCAGGGAGTCTGCGGGATTCCCCGCTTCCGAGATGGCTGTGCCTCGCGAGTGTTCCTCGCTTAGGACCGGCGTCGGCATATCGCCCGTGTTCTCGTTGGCGATGTGGGCCCCCACCAGGTCGTCGCCGTCACCGGCAGACTCCCGCCGTCCGGATTCCGTCAGCACGACGCGGTATTTGGTCACGACTGCAGCGATCAGCAGGGCGAGCAGAATGGCCGTGGCCACCGCCATGCCCGCGACGATCCGGTGCCGGGGCTTCCGACAACAGTTGCCCCTGCACCAGGAGAACGTGGTTGCGTCGGAAAGTGTTCAAGAAGTTGAGGGCGTTAGTTTTAGTCTTGAAATGTGCATGAAAACGCAGCAATCAGTCCGTGCATGCTAGCGATCTACGTATTTATAATTCTATGAGCATTCAATTAGCGGTAAGTTGTTCATTACGGGGCCTACAAATGAGGACCAAACTTCCCTCTTTTGAACTTCGCTTCGGAATGCAAACGCCGGTACGTACGTGAGACGTCGTACACTTTAATTTACTCCCTCTTAGTTCGGCCTTTCAGGAAGAATAAAACTTCGCGTAACTTTCTACTTTGGTCATCAGGTTCGTTCAAAATGCAGCAAGGCTAAGTGCTGAGGAAGTTTGCATGTGATCACCTAAGATAACATTTGTGAAAAAAGACGCATAAACTAGAAGGAATAGATAGGTCGAACGCTTGACGAACAAATATTCTTACAGCTTTCAACATTAGGAAGGACGACGACATATGTATTAGTGCACCGTCGTACGTACGTCTTAAATAAAAATGAGCGTTCTTATTGGAACCATGATTGCGATATTAATTTTTGAGCGCTGATGTGTGTAAGATGTGGTTGCTTGAAGTGCTGCTGTGGGCTGCCGCATGCGCTTTCTGAGACTTTCTATATGTTTCTGACAACAATAAACTTCAGTTTTTATTCCTGCATTCGTCCTGTGTACTTGTATATACCTTTAAATTAATTAAAATATAATGGGATTTTACGTGCCAAAACCACCTTCTAATTATAAGGCGTGCCGTAGTGAGTGACTACGGAATAATTTGGACCACCTAGGGTTCTTTAATGCGCACATAAATCTCAGTACACGGGCGTTTTCACGTTTCGACTCTATCGAAGTGCGGCCACCGTGTTGTATGTTCCTTGTGTGTGCGCTCCGGTCGCTCGTTTTCGACTTGGTTTATTGGTCTTCCTTAAGGGCAAACAATTACGGAGAGCCGAGGTAGGTCCTTTTAAATTTATTGTCATAGTGACCGCCCGCCTTTTCTTATTTTTTTTGTCATGCGACTCCATGCTTTAACGATCCGAATGGCCAGTTTCCTAATGAAAATGATTAATTTACGGTACAGGCTAAATTATTGTTAGTGCCGCTTAGTGACACCACTGTCGAGAGCATCACATGTACTACATTTTATTGCACAGTGCCCGAAACACTTACATAGTGAGCGCTCAAAGTGCGTCAGCGTCGTATACAGGGTGCCCAAGCTATCATGCACCAAGACTTTAAGAAAGAGCAATTGCGTTACTCGAAGAAAACCTAGCGTATATTGTTGCCAGTACAGTGGAGTAGCCGCCAGCAATATTATCGTTGCTGAGATTTAATTAGGCAATTGTAATGAACTATCTATCTCGAAACGTAATATCATAATTAACAAAGTGTCAATGAGAAAATTGTAGTGCAACATGAAAAACGCCCTATACGGCTTTTTCTTGCTCAATAAGGGCTATATAACATTATGTTTCTGATCGTGAAACAAGCCCGCGAATAGACGCAAAGTGCTTCGAGCGGCCAATGGCACGGCAATTTTGCGTATATTGGCGGGCCCAAGCACGAGGTTGCGGGATCGAATCCCCGGCCAGTGCCGCCGCGTTTCGACGGGTGCGAAATGTGATCCCATCCATGCCAGGTACTTAGGTTTTGGTGCACCTTGAGGAACCCGAGGTCGTCCATATTATTCCGGAGTCCCCCAGTACGGTGTGCCTCATAATCAGATCGTAGTTTCGGCACGTAAAACCTCATAATTGTATTTCTCTCTCCCCCTTCTCAACAGTCATAGTGGTTAATAGAAAAAGAATTATGTAGAGTGTTGGCCTCCTTCTTGTTGCAAAATATGGAATTAGAGTTGAGAAAGGAAAAATCACAAGCCTCAACCAGAGCCTTCCGCCTGAACTAAACCATACTTCCTGTTTAGCTTCCTTTGAGCAGGTTGTTTTGCATTTCCAAATTTCATCGTGAAGTGAAATTTGCTTGTGCTTTTGTTGTATACCAGCATCGCCGTGATGGCTCATGACGGAACTCACCGTGACCAGTCACCGTCGTCGATTGCCGGTAGCTCCCTCTCGCGACCGATGGCGCGCAACGCCAAGTCTACCTTGCGGCTGCTGTCGTCCTCCTCGGACGCCGAGTGTCGGTGGAGGAAGTAGTGCTTGATCTCTTCCGGTATCCAATAAGGCGCCAGGCTGCTGCACTCGGAAGTGGCGCCGTCTGAGCGGCCGCTGTCCCTGGCACTGAACGACGAGTTGGCGCCCATGGTCAGTGAGACACCGGATGCCGCGGCCGTACCTAGTCCAGCCCCAGTTACGACACCAGGAGACGGGAGCACTGAAAAAGGTGGAAGGAGTGGATGTGGGCTATCACTACGCCATCTTCAAGTGTGATCACGTATTACTTCGTTGCTTTGAGTGAATTAGTTATTAGATAAGCAAATGCTGTCAAAAAGGATGACCGCGATGTCGCCGCTCGCTTTAGGCACGTTGTCCCCGGTGCCACTGTCCTTGTAAACTGATACTAACGGCAGCTTTGAGATTGGTTTTCACTATGCTCTTGACCTTTTAAATTCCTTTGACTAGAGCGAACTCAGATTTTTCAATGTAATTAGGCTCACGTATAGCTCATTTGACTTCTCTTGAGCCGAGCAATAACGCTGGCGCTGGCGAAAAGTACAGCCTTCGAAAGTATGGGTAGCCATTGCTTTCCTAACAGTGAAATGCGAAATTTTCAGAACTCATTCCGACTTTATACGCGCCTAACTTTATACTCGACGAACATTTGCGAAACGCGTAATGCTATGAAATTGAACCGAACTTGAGCAAAGTAGAATGCATACATTACTAGAAAAGTTACAGCGCTGGGAGAGCTATGACGTCGGATGAAGTCCCAGCTATCTACAGATACTCTTCGCTTGTGTTAGCGGACTTTATTACATGCCTTTATTTGTTTATTTTCCTACGCATCCCACCACTTCAGGCTTCCGTCATTAACTTCATTTCATGCCGATTAACAGCCAAACTCGACTTGTTTTTAATCTCATCTAGAATATTTGCCCGATTTGCTTTCTGAAGGGGAATAATTGTTATACACCCAACGGCAACAAGACGTTTTATGATGCTTCGCGCTACAGTCGGGTAAATGGCAATTCCCGCTTTTGTGAACCTTTCTGCAGCTTGCAGGCTTGCGCAAAACTGATTTGCCATATTCGGTGTCCCTGTGCTTGAAGTCGTCTATTTATATCGCACGCGCTGCGATATGTTAGTCCCCTGGTGAATTCATATGGTAGCGCAATAGAACCACGTAGGCGTTGGTCGTCCATACGATGCCGTGACCAGCACAAGTTTTCTTACAGCTGGGAATCTTTCTTTCTGAGGAGCCCGTGTGAGTTTCGGTATTAGTTTCGTGGCACAGTGTTGCAGAATTCAAAATGCCCTGTTTTGTCCTTAACGTTACGATTACATTTTCGCAATCATTGCTGTCGCAATGTCTCTAGCTTTCTTACACGACAGCGTTAAGGGCCCCATGTCGCAGAAAATCCGGTGTCGGCGTGGGTGTCAGCGTCCGTGGCTGAGAAAATCATCCCCAACCATCCCGACCGCACAGGCCCTTCGCGTGGCGCAAGGTGTTAGTGAAAAAAAAATTGAATTTCTCACATTGAAATCCATCAGAAAAATGGTAAAGTACGACTTAACCACAACCCACGGACATGGTGGCGTCGGATTGTAATTTGAATGTACGAGAAAACATAATTCTGTTACGATAAAACTCAAGCACAAACCCCTTTTTCATCATTTCTACCATACCAGCAGCGGCGCGCTCGGGTAGATTACTTGGGAAAATCCTATTCAGATGGCGCTCGCATCCTCGGCAGGTCAAATTGGACTTCGCCTGCCTAATGAGTTTTGGACACGCGCGCGCGTCGGGGAAACAGCAAACAAGTCATAAAACAATAAAAGTTCTAGGGAGTTCACAGTTTAATATAACACCACTTATATTGCCCCTGAAAAAAAAAACGTCTTCCCAGGAATGCATATCTTTTTAACAAAGCCGGCTTTAAGGGAATCAGTGTAAGCTTGGTCTTTTTAAGCTGGCTTTCTCACGTTCTGTGTTGCAGTGACAATGCGATGGGAATGGGGCCAGATAATGCTATCGCGCTCCACTCTTTAAGGCGAAGCTCAAGCGTCCTCCAATTTTTTTCAACCTCCTTTATGATTTATGCTTTGAAACCCATACCAAGCCACTAGTAAAATGCACTCATTGAAGGCGTTGTTTTTGTGACGACGGTAATTAGCTGTTCAGGACGAAAGTGCCTGCATTGTGAGATTCAAGTTCTAGTAATTCACTTGGAAATTTTGTTTTCGTCATTCGAGTCAGATCTAACAACTTCGCCATCACAAATAACTGCACAACTGGAAGCGGTTCAATGGCAATCGTTAACTCCTGCTCCCATGCCACCGTATTGAATAGTTCTTGATAATTTGCATATAGATACTTTGAGTCACCTTTAACTAGCTCGATTCAAAGTTTCCTTTACGTTAAACACCTAAAAAAGGAAAGAAAAACTTAGTTTGAACTTTTCTACAAGAATCGTTGTATTGCGATATCATTACCAGGATGGGCACATCCACTCTTTTGATTGCTTGGTAAGAGGATGTCGCATTACATACCACATAAAACACTTTGCAAAAACTTATATGGCCAGGTGGTGTCAAGATCAGCCCACCCAGCACACAAGTCTTCAGGATTGGCCCAGTCTACTCGGCGAGAAATACGGCAGTCAGGCTTGCTAAACCCGATGGAGGTGACCAAAAAAAAGGTTTCTGGTAGGAATCTATGCTGCTTGAAGGATACTGCAGATATCTGACTGTCCAGCATCACTCGGGGTTCTGCAAAGCGTTATCAGGTGGACCAACGTTATTCTGTAAGGCGAGCAATTGCATTACGACAGCAGGAAGATGGCAACGCTGATGAAGATAGTATGATGGTGGCAACATCAAGGCTGATACTTTTTTTTACCTTCATTGAATAAAAGTTACAACCTCTGCCATTACGGACCGAGGCGTTTCGGAAGGCGGTGTAATCTCGCACAAGGATAGGACTAGCTGCTACGAGAAAGAAACTGATGAATTTGGACCAGTTTGACGTTGGAGTCTGGCACCATAAAGCGCTAGCTGCTACAAAGGAAGAATCGAAGAAGCTGGTATGCAATCGCTTTTGTGAACAACTAGTCGCTATTCGAACTGACCCACGCGAAATACAATGATTAGTTAGTCTCTGCGGCCAAATGGAAACAAGCACGCGCGAACGTGCTCTGGCTCATCCTGTGACATGGAGCACGCACGAGAGAAATAAGACTGGGATTGTGTCCTAATTGTTACAGCATAATACAATTTTGCTGGGGGCGACAATCTATGTCATTATCGAAGACGCTTACCTTTCATTTCTCGAAGCCCGGAACAATGCGAGACAGGAACCTAACGACATCAAAGTACCTGATCACAAAGCTCACATTAGAAGAAGATGCTTGTATTCGGGCAGGGGGTCGTAAATGCGCAGCAGCGGCCTTTGCGTAGATGAACCAAGGTGGCAAACGAAGTAAACCGAAAAGAAGCAGTCGGAAAGCGGACGCGTCCTCTTCGACAAAGAAAGGCAATAGATGACGCGTAGACGCGACAAGAAACGGACCGCGAAAGCTCCAGCTGCCTTGCAGAAACACTTGATTAGCTTTGCTTGCAATAATCGACTAGTGCAGTCAAAGAGCCAATTGAGCCCCCACATCATCGATCTGTGCGTGTAATGGTACGTTAAAATGACAGACTGAAACATTGTTGCCATTGTTACCTTTCTGTTCTGTAGAAATTGTGCCCAAGGCCGCTGCCCGTTCATCGTTCTGCACTTCAGCAGTAGCCAGCCTCGGATGCCGCGGCCAGTCCCGTTGGAATATATCCGTTCTGACAGCGCCTTGGTCAACGACAGGGTAGCCCGGCGAAGCCAGGCCAAGAAGTGGGTAGCTGTTTTTTTTTCGCAAGCAATTGACACGATATGTACTCTCTCCATTCTCCCAAGTAATGTATAAACAAGCGTGAAATTGCGTTCTTGCAAATACTTCCTAGCACCAATTTCTACCAATAAAGGATATGCTATTTGCAGAAAATGATATATCAGGGTATGATTAAGCAACTTGTTGAATACGTGGAAAAATTATCATGAGCAGTCTACGGCACTGCCGAGCTCATATGTTGTCAACACCGTCGCTCTGCACCGAAGCACTAAAGGTAAGCAATGTTGGTGACAGCTCCGACAAACTGGTCAGTGGCCCTCGACTCCATAGTTTCACCGTGCCGTTCAACATCGTTAGTGGCAAAAAGACGAGAAAAGCCCTTTCAATTTCGCCGTTTCCGAACAGCAGGAAAATTGGCTCAGAGATATTCTCAAGAATGGGCTAAAACCCCTGAGAGAAGCGATCAGCAGTAGCACAATCTTAGAAGCTAGTTGGAGCAGACAGCAAGCCCTAGGTCTCGTGATGAGAAGCTGAACTAGCCAAATTCGAGTTCTAGTCACAACGGCTTCAACCGGGATTTTGCAGGCATCTATATACGACTGCTGTTTACACGAATGAACAGTCGGAGGCTGCTCCTGTCTAAGATAAAAAAAATACCTTACCCGAAAGCCACCGGTGGTCTTGCCGGGGGAATGAACGCCATCTTGGAAGGGTGCAATCTTCTTCTGCTTCTTCCCTGCGCGTGCGCTACGGACGCGTTCCCTGCGCGTGCGCTACGGACGCGTGCAGAGGCAAGTGAAGACATAGTTAAAGTTTCGGCCTCACTCTGATTTAAAAAATATGATGCTGATCTTACGCACAAAAACCACGATCTGATTTTTGAGCCACCGCTCAGTTTTCTAGTACCGAATACACAGAAAATGGACGAAGGCGAAGAGCCAAAATCTCTCCCATATTTTGCTTCGATACAGCTCTATTGAGTTTCGACATGCAATTTTAAACCAGCAGAATTTATTTAAAATTTTTTACACTTCGCAGTCTAAATTTCTAGCTGTGTCGCCAAGCAGACTTCGTGGTCTTGCGGCATGTTCTAAGTATTAAAGGGCAACACCTGGCTTTCGAGACCGTGCTCAGCGGGTGAGCGTGATTTTTACAGGATTATTATTATTATTATTATTTTATATTATTATTATTATTATTATTATTGGAAGGAATATCCCGCTAGTCAGCTACTCGGAAATGTGCTTAATTTTTTTCCTTCGCTGCTCTAGTTTCACTGGTCGCAGCAATGACCACATAAACAAAGATATTAGAGCCGAGCAATTTAAACATAAAGAGGACACTATAAAAATAATTAGTACAATATGAAAAAAATATTACTATAAACGGTTGGCCTTTCGATAATTCTTTCAAGATACATGTCAACCCAGTACGTGTAGTTGCGTCATGGCGGTGCAGTTTGAAATTAGAAAAAAAGTGAATAGAAACTATTTCATTTCAAGTTCAAGTTTATTGTTTATTATTGCATGTACAAAAACCGGGCTTACATATTATATACAGAGAAAACGTGCGCATATACAATGCGCGCAATATTATATATATACGTAAAACGTGCGCATACTTACAATACTTCTATCCGCAGACGAAAACAGCGCGAGGAAAACAAAGCTACAATAAAATACAAGCAGTATATACAATTAAAAATCACATCACCTCACCCTACGGGCCACCATGATGGGATGAGAAAGCGTCGCGGGGGTGCGCATCGAGTTTCCGTTTCGTTTCACTTGGCAACACAACCCAATGAAAGTTAGAGTGAGCGAATGTATTGAGAAGAGAGTAGACGTTTGTATGGGGTTGTTGCGTCTTTATTTAGAGATCGTAAGTGATTCCTAGCGTCGGTGCGCGCGGTATCTTGAAGACGATCCCGAAGTTCGGGGTCCGCTTGCCGACGCTGACGTTTACGTTCGGCTTCCCGAGCCTTCCTCTGCTCCGCGGCGGTCGCGCTGCCGCTGCAAGCAGCGCCGACGTTCACGTTCTTCATGACGTTTCGCACATCGTTGCACAGAGAGAGAATGACGGATGCACAGCGAACGCGCGCTTTAAGTGCGCTGCGACACTTGCGCTGCCTACCGGCGTACCCTTAGAGAGAAAGGGAGAGAGTGAGAGAGAGAGTTATATGCAATTATTTGCTGCGCCGCACCTGTGGCGGAGAGGGGTAGAGGGGAGGAGAGCGCACACCTGCGTAGGAGAGGAGAATGAGGCAGAGTTGCGAATGCGCAGTATGGATGCGGGCGCCACAGAACGGACACTGCCGCGAGCATAAGATGCTCTCGCATCTAATAATGAATAGAAAGAGTAATGCGAATACAGACTCCATGGGCTCGGGCTTACCCGAAAGGTCAGACCCGGCCCGACCCGTGGGCTCGGCCGGGCCGGGTAGGGCAGTTTTTTCACGGGCTCGGGCCGGGCTCGGGCACGGCATGTGCTTTTTGACCCGGGCCCGGCCCGGGCCCTAGTATTTTGACGTGGGACCGGGCCGGGCTCAGACTTTCTGGTGTGTGCATGTAACGTGCGGAGAGTTATCCTCGCGCGTCTCGACTCTGAAAAACCTGTTGCCCCGGCGCAGCTGGAAGCCAGCAGTGCTACTCCTTTGTACTTCCCTTTTCTTCTTCAGTGGTATTTTTCGATGTGTGAACAGAATGTAAAAGTCCAGAAAGACCGAAGTGACCTGAAACCAAAGGATGCCATTGTATTCCTTACCTAAATCAATGTAATCAATCAATGCTTTCAGCGCGGTGTAAGCGCCTTTGCGACTTGCTGATTCTTCAAAGGCGAAATAGTAAAACGATGACTGGTAAGATAATTCGTCACGCGGCTGAAATATGGCACTGTGTCCATCCATGATTTCACGCATGTTGTCAACTGGCCGCCTAGCAGCAGCTCATTACGCTGCACCATGGAGGAACGAGAAGCTTTCTTTCTCCATTTACTCCATCCATGCGCTGCGCTCATGACATGTCGTGGCTGCGCTTCGGCTAGGGTGTACTAGATTACGTCTGAGTGGGACGAGCGGCTGGGATACTTTGAAGCATGCTTTGAAGATGCATGGAGCATGCTTTGAAGTTTTGAAGGGAGGCTTTGAAGGGACGCCAGTGAGAAGCTTGAACATGAGAAGCTGCCGACACTGCCACTGGTGCTGCTCTACTACGGGCGGCTGAAGAGACATCTAACTGTTGCTCCTGGAGACACATCGGTGGTCACAATATTGAAGAAAAAGGTTGCACCGTTTTTGGAGAGCAAGCTGCACATTGAAGAGTTGCACTACGTCGCCACGTTTTTGTGGCCGGCTTTCAGGCACCTCAGAGCCCTCACTGAGGCCGAAAGACCTTCAGTTCATAGAACTGTGTGCGAGATGATGGTCGCCGTGCCCATGGTGCCACCTCAAGAACACTGCGACCTTGGAGAAACGACCAGAGCCCAGCCAGTGAAGCGAAGGCTTCTTGATTTTCAGGAGTGGTATGATGATGACGAGGCAGTGGCTGAGTTAAACGAGCTTGACACGTATCTTCAATCTGGAGGCTCCTCTGACGGTGATGGATGGATGTGCTGCAATGGTGGAACTCTCAGAGCAAGAAGTTGCCACGTGTTGGTTTCATTGAAAAAAAAAGTTTTGTGCATTCCTGCAACAGGTGCATCCAGTGAATAAAATTTTAGCGCTACTGGCTAAATAATGAATGAACAGAGAACATGTTTCAAACGATCTTCACTGGATAACATTCTGTTCCTCCACAAGAACATGCCGTCATTTTTTTCCTAATTGCTTTGCATAGCTTACGAAAAATGAGTATGCTGGATTCCCTGTTGTTAAATGTTCAATGTTGCTCCCGTTTTAAGCCATATGTATATGGCTTAAAACTTCTTTATCTTTTTAGATTTTATCTTTTTATAATTGCTCATCATGTTGAGTTTTGTTGTTTGATCTTGAATTAAATCCATTCCTGGTTGTGCACAGTGTAAATATTTGTCATGTATGTATTTTCCTCAATGTACAGAGTACTGAACTTGACAACGTCTCCACTGAGGGTGGACTTCGCTAGGGGACACCGAGTAGTGAGGACGCGCTCACATCGGGCTCCGCTTTCTCGATCTTTTTTTAGTAGACCACCTCCAGGGACCAACCAAAAAATTGGTCATCTTATTCGGGGAGTACTCCGGAATCCGACGGCACGAGTGTCGGCCCAATGGGACCAGTTCTCGGCATTTTATGGCCATTTTTTCCATTTCCACGACGAATAGGGTAGTGGTGGCGACGCCGGCGGGTGTGCGGCACGTGTGTGGCGACGGCAATCACGGCACCGACGACCAGCCTGATGGCAGGTACTAGCGCCGGGGGGCCTTCCACATCGGCTCAGCACATTCCGAGGCCATCTATCAACGACGAAGGTATGGACTTCAATGATTTTAGAACATCCGGCATTTCACCCCACCACGAGGATAGCACGGTGGACAAAGATAGCGATAATTCACCAAAGGCCGTTCCTACAAACGGCACCGCGATACAAGCACGATTGGAGAGGGTCCTGCTTTTACGCGAACAGCGGAGACAAGCAAAGGAGCGCAAGCAGTCGCACGAAGGAGATGCGGAGATGCATGAAGGAGAGCTAAGCCGAGCGCACAACGCGGCCGTCCGAGAAGACGGCGGCTGCCGTCTTGACCCCGAGAGTATCTGAAGATCCGTCCGCACCAGGGTCTACCCTTTAGAAATGTGAACAGCCAAGAAATGGCGCGAGCCCTTGTGGAGGCCTGTCAAAACGAGGAACCAAGTGATGGTTTCATGCTACGCATCAAGCCGGGGTCAAACATTGCCGTCGTCTCTATACGCCTCACCTGGAGACGGCGCGTGGACAATTCCCTTAAAAGTAATGACCGACCTCACCCCATCAACGCGTACGTGACAGCTCGTGAGGAGACGGCGCGTGAAGTCACAGCATCGAGCCGCATACGTCATCCGCAACGCTCAAAGCTCACCTGAGGCAGCGAATCCTACATGTGGAAATCCTGGACGCCCGAATGTTGGGAGGCTTACAAAGTGACTGGATCAACTGCTTCTGTGATGTTGTGCCAAGATGTGTTTATTATTACGGCGGCGAAAAGACGTGCCGGCCCTACAAAAATGCGGTGCAGTTCTATAGGAGCTGCTGCGGGGTGGGAGATCAACAGACGTGTGCCCACAACCCGACCTTTCCGTTTGGCGCGTGTGCGGGGTGCGGGAACCAGCTGACAGACATGACTGTTCTCGCAAATGTGCCATTTGGGGCGGAGAGCATCCGACGGGGGATCGGGCGTGCCCCAAACGCTTCAAACCTCTCAGACAGCTTAGAAGATATCCATCGAAAGGTGGCTACCAGAGGAGGCCCCAGCGTTGGTTCGCCACAGAGGTCGAGTACGAGGAACTGGAGGTTTCCCGAGTCTACAGGAAGTCGGGCATCACGGCAGTTCTCCAACCCGGTCGCCGTCGAGGGAGCAAGCCTCGCCTGACCGGCGGGATCAACATAGATTACTGTACAGACCTCGGACACCGCGTCCAGAGCAGAAGCAGCAAGGACCCGCCGTGGTTGCTCAGTGGCTATGGTGTTGGGCTGCTGAGCACGAGGTCGCGGGATCGAATCCCGGCCACGACGGCCGCATCTCGATGGGGGCGAAATGCGAAAACACCCGTGTACTTAGATTTAGGTGCAGGTTAAAGAACCCCAGGTGGTCCAAATTCCCGGAGTCCTCCACTACGGCGTGACTCATAATCAGAACTGGTTTTGGCACATAAAACCCCATAATTTAATTTTTAAGAAGCAGCAAGGTAGTGAATAGAAAGGCGGAAGCGGGCCACGTCCCCTGGGGCTCCACTGGCAAAGAGGCAACCGCAACAGAATCAGGTAAGCTGAGCGCACATCGTACCCCCCTCTGCCAAACCCAAAGCACCAAGTACACCTATTAGGCAGCACCAATAATACTGTAATATAGAAGAGAATCGCCTTTTACAGAGCAATTTATCCGAGTTGAGGGCTGGGGATGAAGCTCTAAAGAGGGCTGTGAGAAAGCACAACCAGACCACACAGATACAACTTAACAACAGATCAAACAATGCACAACCAGTGTACAACAGAGCAATTGGCACAGAATATGCAATTGCTGTTCTCGCAGTTTCACACGTTCAAAAGACGCATGGAGGGGTGCCTTGCGACGGGAGCGGGAGGAGGAACTCGTAAGACAACTAGCCACAGACAGGGGGCCCCACGAGAGGGCCCAAGAAATTAGAGGTTACGGACAGCGATTGTACCAATCATGGCTAGGCACCCGAAGGCCAAATCCGAAGAACGCACTGAGATGCAGTGAGTCGGCAGTGGAGCAGCGCTTGTAGCAGTATGCTTTATGTGCATAAGTTTTTCGCTCCTCAGGTGTTGCAGATCCCGGCGATTATTTCACCGTTTGCGCCCCTACATATCCACCTTGAAGTGGGCGCTTGCGCGGTTGCTGATAATGACCATCGTGATTCCTGAGACGTCACACGCGCTGATACCTACGTGCCGCCTTCACACAGTTGGCTGCTGGACGGGAAGCCCATCGAAACGCCCATGCCCGGCTTCTTCATAAGCAACGCGCGGATGGACTACCATCTAAGGACAGTGGAGCAGCGCTTGTGGCAGTATATGCTTCATATGCATCATTTCTTCGGCACTCAGGTGCGTAACAATTTGGCTTTGTACGCTAAATGGAGTGACAATTGCTCCCTTTTGCTGCTCCCCTGTCCACTTGTTTTGCTCGATAGTGTGTGTCACTGCATTAATATGACGCTGCTGTTGTTACAATGTGGCGATGTCGAGGAAAACTCAAAACTCAAAAACCTCAAAAATCAAGCCAAGATGTTCTTGCTTCTAGTAGTGTTATTGAGTTTCAGTCCGAAGAAATTAGTAGTGTTTTAAAAATGCTAAATACATAAAATAACAACAGGTGAGCTTGCCAAAGGCCAGAATGAGTTAAAAAAGGGCGTGAAGGGCATCAACACAAGCCAACAAGCTATTGAAAGTAAGCTAACTTACATTTACCGCTGCCTTGAGTCACTGGAACAAAAATTCGGAAACGCTTGACACTGTCTCTTGTGATTTGGTCAAAGTTCAACAGACAGCGGAAAGCTTGCAAAAACAGCCGGTCGCCCTAATTGCGCGTCTAGATGATCTGGAGGACAGGTCAAGGCGTAATAATGTAATTTTTGTGGCATATGTGACTCCTGTGAATCATGGCTGCAGACCGAAAAGAAAACAATCGCTGCTTTGTCGTCTGCGATGGAAAGAGATCTGCCACCGAACTTAGTTGAATGCGCACATCGTATCGAGGCCTTTTCAGACTGGAAGTGCCGTCCCGTCATAATAAATTAACGAACTTAAGGTTAAGAAAACCATACTTTCCTCGCGAAGCAAGCTGAAAGCTAACAATGTTTTTGCGTCTGAGGACTTATCGCCCGTAAGAAGGCACGCACAGAAAAAGCCTATCGAATTTGGTAAACGCCAGCACGAATCTCCCCCGTTTCAGATACGATTTAATAATTTTTTTATTGGTAGCCAATTCTTCATGTACGACCCAATGGTTGACAGCGTCAACCAAATTAAGCGCACACTCCCTAATGGTGCAGCTACAGCTGTCACTTCAAGCAGCCCCTTTGCTACGTATGAACACGCGAGGACTAGTGGCGTTGCTTCAGCAGCACATGTCCCAGTACGTGTTAACGTAAGAAGTGTGATAAACAAGCGCGGCGCACTTCACTCGCTCGTCGACAACTGTGGTGCCGGTATTATCGCGCTGACTGAAACGTGGTTGCATCCTCAGCTGTACGACTGTAAAATTTTAGACATATCCCGCTTTCGTACCTTCCGTTCTGATCGCACGACTCGCCATGGCGGAGGCGTACTGCTTGCCATTGCGAAATGTTTACCTTGTCATCACGTTAGCTTTCACAGCGACCTAGAAACAGTGTGCGCCTGCGTTTACCTGGGCCATCGAAAATTTATTTTCGCTTTGTTACCGCCCTCCCTCTTACGTACCCGTCTCCTGTCACTGCCGTACTTAATGACGCACTAAGCAGACTTTTTGTGCTGCATCCAACAACGCCAGTTATATTAATGGGGGACTTTAAGTTCCCGAATATAATTTGGAACAGTGATCCGAAAGAAAAGAACTAGACTTATCGGCTCTTGCTTGAATCCCTGACAATTCAGACCACCGAACACACACTTAATCGCAACGACGGCAACTTTTGCCACGTGTACACACGTTGCTTACGTCACATCTTAAAGCCTACATTACCACACAATTTCCGCCTTCACCTTCATTGTGAACAAGGCTCCCTTGTGGGAGCTGAAACGTCTTATTATATATTTTTTTAAACTTTCGTGGTCGATGTCCGTTTTAATTGTTGTCATCGATCCACCTGCTTGTTATCCATATTCGTCAAAGTCTAATGAATTTCTCGATTTTCGTTCTTTATTTTCCTCAACTCAACTAATATCTCAACCAACAAGAATTTTAAAAGACACTGCCAATAACTTAGACTTAACATTATACTCTGATCCTGATCTTATTACGGATGTTTCATGCATACCTCGTGCAAGCGACCATCTAGTTCTTTCATTTAACGTTACGTCTCCTCTGTTAAAGCCAGCTGTGAAAAAAAGGTAATGTATGACTACGGCAAAGCAAACTTCAATGCTAAAAACTTAGAACTATTTAACTTCTTTGACCTCTTTTTAAGTAACTTCGATGATCGCATGGTAGACAATAACTGGATCATATTCAGAAACAAAGTACATGAACTCACTCATAAGTTCATTCCGTCGCGTATAATATTGTTACGCGAAGAACGAGTCAGTAAGACGGGCAACTATTTATAGGTTGTATTTACAACAGCGGTTGCAGCGCTGACCGGTTAGGTCCACAGCGCGAGCCCAGCTCGTTCTTCCTCTTCTTTTCTCGAGTGATGGCGCCCGCGCACCTCGTTCAAACTACCAAATACCACACGCGTGTAGCATAATCCCCCGGCGGCAGAAGCGACGTCCCGGAGCGTCTAAATGTCATCACTGGGAGGGTGATACTGCTTCAGTCGTGTAACGTGCACGATATCGCTGAACTGGGAAGCAGATGGGGCGTCAGGGCCGATCTCGTATGTGACGGGAGTCAAGGCACGAAGCACTCGGTAGGGGCCTGTGTAACGCGACAGCAGTTTTTCTGACAGGCCGACCTGATGCGACGGAGACCATAGAAGCACCAACGAACCAGGCGGGAAGTGCACCTTGTCAACCTCGGTCATGTGCTCGTCGACTTTCCGGCAAAGCGCGAGCACTTCCTGTATGTAGGCGACATACGATTCTGTCGACGACTGGACACGGGTAGCAAGCTCCTTTCGCGCAGCCTGTTGGCGACCTGACGGGTTGCGAAAGAGGTCGCGAAGCCTCTCTTTGAAAGTGTCCCAGCTGGATATATCAACCTCATGGGTGCGAAACCAGACAAGCGGTGTCCCGTCGAGATAATATGTCACATTGGCAAGCATGATGGTAGGGTCCCAGTGGTGGCTTCGGCTAACACGCTCATACATGCTGAGCCAGTCGTCGACGTCAACGCCATTTTGGGCGGAGAATGTCCCAGGATGACGGAGACTAGGAACCGTAACGTACGTTGTGGAAGGCGCCGCAGGTGTAGGTGGCGACGGGGTGTTTCCATCGGAAGCCATGGCTGAGAAGACGACGGTGCGGCCGCTTCGGAGCTCCGTAGCGAGGACGGGGAACGTTCCACCTCGACCACGAATTGACGACGCTCTTGATTGTCTTCACGGTGCCAAATACTTTTCGTCCATTGACCTTCGATCTGGTTATTGGCAGATTTCCGTCGATGAGCAAGATCAGGAAAAGACCGCTTTCGTCACTCCAGATGGCCTCTACCTATTTAAGGTTATGCCGTTTGGTTTATGCAATGCCCCCGCCACATTCGAACGGATGTTGGACTCTCTGCTTCAAGGTTTCAAATGGTCAACTTGCCTTTGTTACCTCGACGACGTCCTTGTGTTTTCTCCTACATTTGAGACGCACCTTGAGCGCGTTGCAGCCATCCTTGACGTCTTCCGCAAGGCTGGGCTCCAATTAAACTCATCGAAATGCCACTTCGGGCGCCGACAGATTACAGTGCTCGGCCATCTCGTCGATGCTTCCGGAGTACAACCCGACCCGGAGAAGGTTCAAGCAGTAACGGCTTTCCCTGTACCTCAGTCTGTCAAAGACGTCCGGAGTTTTGTGGGGCTCTGTTCTTATTTCAGACGGTTCGTGAAAGATTTCGCAGCAATCGCTCAACCACTCACAGAACTTATGAAGAAAGACGTGCCTTTTACGTGGGGTTCCCCT
The DNA here is from genome assembly GCF_013339745.2 of Dermacentor silvarum. Lineage (NCBI taxonomy): Eukaryota > Metazoa > Arthropoda > Arachnida > Ixodida > Ixodidae > Dermacentor > Dermacentor silvarum. The sequence goes on from NC_051163.1 coordinate 108,257,042, forward strand.
CAGGCTGCCGCATTTTCACGCCTTATCACGATTCTGACTAATCCACCGATCTTGGCCCACTTTCACCCGTCCGCACCAACAGAGGTCTGAACCGATGCCAGTGGTTATGGGATCGGCGCCGTCTTAGCGCAACGCCAACACGGACACGACCGCGTTATAGCCTACGCTAGCCGACTCCTGACAACTGCAGAGCGCAGCTATTCGATTACCGAGCGCGAATGTCTTGCTCTCGTCTGGGCTGTTTCAAAGTTCCGCCCATATTCATATGGCAAGCCCTTCTCAGTAATCACAGACCATCATGCGCTGTGTTGGCTTTCGTCGCTCAAAGATCCTACTGGCAGGCTCGGTCATTGGGCTCTCCGGCTACAAGAATATCCCTACACATGTGACGTACAAGTCGGGACGCCAACACCAGGACGCAGATTGCCTCTCTCGCTACCCAGTCGAAGACCCGAACTCTACGTCTGAGCCTGACACCGACGCCTGCGTTCTCTCTGTTTTAGGGGCGAAGGTCCTTATAGCGGCACCCGTTCGTCCCCGTCGTAGTAGGTAGCCACGTCTAGTTTTATGAATTGCTCAATAGATGGCGTTGTGTGTCCCTATATGTATGTATACCCATATATACATATATATGTATAGTATAACCGGAAGCCGACTTCCGCTTCCGGTTCCACTTCCGGTTCCGCTTCCGTTTCCACTTCCGGTGCCGCTTCCGGTTCCGGAAGCCAGCTTCCGGCTTCCGGAGAACGCTTCCGGCGTTTTAGGGGCGAAGCTCCTTATAGCGGCACCCGTTCGTCCGCGTCGTAGTGTGTAACCAGTCTTAACGCTAGTACCAGATGTCGGTATAAACTAACGTATTGTTCAAAACGCCGTTGATTGATGAAATAAACCAACAAGGTAGCTTTTCACCAGGTCTGTGGCTAACATCAAACGTGAACTGCTGAATTTCGCTAATCCATCTTGCCACTCTTCCCTTTGGTTGTGTAAGGCTCAGAAGGTATGTCAAAGCCTGATTGTCCGTGAAAAGCTTGAACCGACGGCCCTCCAAATAACTCCTGAAATATCGTAACGCTAGCACTACTGCTAGGGCCTCATTTTCCGTGGTGGTGTAATTTACTTCCGCTTTTGAAAAGGTGTAGGAGTAATAGCCAATGACCTTTAACTGGTGGCTTCTGTCTTGGCTGGAATCCCGTTGGTATAACACTGCTCCTGTGCCATAATTGGACGCGTCAGTGCAGAGTTCGAAGGGTTTGGCGAAATCAGGTAATATCAAGATTGGATCTGAAGATATTGCGCGCACCAGTTCTTCATATGCACGGTCGCACTCGTCGCTCCACACAAAGGGAACTTCGTTTTGAGTGAGCCTTGTAAGACACCTGGATATCGCCGCAAAGTCTTTAATGAACGCCCGAAAATGTTCTGCCAATCCCAAGAATACACGCAGGGAGTGAACATCGTAGGGCTTACGCATTTCCTTGATTCGTTGGACGGACTGTTCTTTGTCGTCTTCGTGAAGCCGTCCAGGATTCTGCCAAGGAACACCACCTTTTTCTGAAAGAATTCACTTTTATTCTTGTTTATTTTTAGTTGTGATTTCCTCAACGCTTCTAGTATTTGAGAGACGTGGGAACAGTGCTCTTCCTCGGTACGGGAGTAAATAATGATGTCATCGACATAAACATTGCAGAAATCTCCGATGAAATCGTTAAGTACCCCGTTCATCATGCGCTGAAACCAAGCACCCGAGTTCTTCCAACCGAATGGCAGACGGTTGTATTCATATATATCAAATGGTGTCATAAATGCCGTGTACTTCTTTGATTTTTCCTGGAGAGGTACCTGCCAGTAACCTTTGCACAAATCGATTCGTGAGAACCATTGGCATCCTCCAGTATCATTAATGATGTCGTCAATCAAAGGCATAGGGAATGGATACAGTTCTGTTTGGGTGTTCATTTGCCGATAATCAGTACAAAGTCGCAGTGAACCATCTTCTTTGGGAACAATAGTTATAGGAGACGCAAAAGGTGACGTTGAGGGCCTTATTATTCCAGCGTTCAGCATTTGTTGCAGCTCTTGTTTCAGCCATACTTTCTTTTCATGAGAAATCCTGTAGGCTCTCTTCCGTACAATAGTCGTGTCGCGGAGTTCAAAAGGCACTTCGGGTACAGAAGCTGCAGGTGGATATGTATCGAGGCACATAAGTTCGGGAAAAATTGTTCATATGTCATTAGCGCATTTGGCAGTCCTCATCTGTGGCGATGTCTGGACATTTGAAACCAGGGAGTCTAAAGTCACTTCATCTTTCCAAGAAATGTTCATTCGTAGCTTCTTCATGTCGGGTCTTGACAGTATAAACAAGAATTCGACATCACGCATAACCAGCGCTTCTACTGTGAAGTCCTCCCCAGCCAAATGTATACTGACTCTTGTCCAAGTGTGCAGTGTTCGAGATGATCCATCGTAGCTCTTAACCGTTACCACTTTACCTTGTCGCATGTCATCTGCTTTTACCATGGTTTGATTAATCAGACTTACTGAAGCTCCTGTGTCGACTAGGGCATTTACTTCTTTTCCGTTAATAAGCAGTGCCGTTCGTAAAACGTTTGATCGAATCAAGTAGACAGCCTCGTTTTGGTTACACGGGTGGGGCTGTGCACCCACGTTTATTCGTTTTTTGTCTTCTTGACGTCTCGGTTGCTAGGGAAATAGTCAGAAGCTGCGCTTCTGGTAGATGCTGTCATTGCTGTCGCTGTATTATCCGGATGAACCCTGGCTGGATGGATCCAATTGTGCTGCGCAAACAGGCCCAGGGGCTTCATGGTAAACGTCCTTAAGACACCCCAGTAGGCCTTCAACTGTCTTAGGCGACCTTATTTGCACTTGCCTTTGGCATTCCTTTGTGATACCGTGGATGACTAACGCTACAATAGACGACTCAGGCAAAGTAGGATCTGCTAACAGCAACAGCCGTCTCTTCTCGTAGAAATAGTCAATTAGTGAACTTGAGCGTTGTTTGAAAAATATAACTTTGTCCCATCGGTCGACCGGGTTCTGATCAAAGGACGAGATAAAACTTGCTCTCCAGTGATCCCAGGCGTCGTCCGGATGGTCTGTTATGCGGAGCTCATACCATTTCTTGGCATTCTGTACAAGAAATAGTCTCATATTTTGCACTTTATCCTGTGACGTCAACCAGCAGTTCTTTTCACAAGCACATTCAAAGAACTTCAACCAAGTGGTTGCTGACGCCGTCGTCCCATCGAACATGTCTGGCTTAACTAATTCAGCTTTGGGACCATTGTTAGCGCGCAGAGTCTCTGTTAGCAAAGCAAGCAATTGTCCATGTTGCTCAATTTGAGACGCCTGCACTTTCAACATCCGCTCCATAAGCATAGCAATGTCCTGGCTATTATCATTTTGAAAGGGCTTGCTACTTGATAACTGTCTGAAGTGCTTTTCATAGTCGGACATTTTGATATTAATCTTCCACGTACCTCGGCTGACGAGATCTGCCTCGGTGACTTTAGCCTTACTTGCGATGAACTGGAGCAGGCTCGGTGACGTCGCTGTCTCTTGGACTTCTACTTGTGCTTCATCTTCGGCTTGGTATGACGTGACGTACGGTTGTCCCGCTGTAGTAGTACCAACTCGTACTTCTATCCACATCCTGTCGGGCTGCGCCAAATGTAAATTAAAGGATCCGAGACTGATCAACTGTTTACGGATTTCATTCGATCCTCTTCTTCTTCTTCTCTCTCTTCACTTTCTCTTCTTCTTTTGACCAGGACGTTACAATATATATATATATATATATATATATATAATATACATAACGAGAAGAATGGGAACCGCGTGGCCCAATTTTTATTATTCATCTCATAAGATGCAAACAAACAATGACACCAAGGACAACATAGAGGAAATCACATAGCCTTATTATTTCATATAAACAAACCAATAAATTAACCGAAATAAAAGTGGATAAAAAAACAACTGTCCGCAGGTGGGGAACGAACCTACGGTTCGCATTACCCGTGCGATCCTCTCACTATTGAGCTACCGCGGAGCCGTTTTTCCATCCACTTTCTCGGGTACTTATGTTTGTTTTTTTGTTTTTTTACAACTAGAACTCACCCTGGGAGTGTTAGCCAGTGCCACCACCCACAAACCTAGGGGCGGATGTGGAACATTCTTTTTGCCACAGGCGTCACGAGCACGTGATCTTTTGGGTGGTGGCAACTGGTCAATAAACCCACATATGCTACCTGAAGGCATCATTGTTGCCGGATTCGAGCCCTCGTTATATAATGAACGAGAAGAAAGGGAACCGAGGGGCCCGATTTTTATTAATCATATCATAAGAAGCCAACAAACAATGACACCAAGGACAACATAGGGGAAATCACTTGTACTTACTAATTCAGTTAAAAAAATTATATATTAACAGAAATTAAATTGGATGAAAAAAAACAACTGTCCGCAGGTGGGGAACAAACCCACGTCTTCGCATTACGCGTGCGATGCTCTCACTATTGAGCTACCGCGCAGCCGTTTTGCCATCCACTTTCTGGGGTATTTATGTTTTTTTTACATCTAGAATTCATCCTGAGAGAGTTAGCCAGCGCCACCAGCCACAAAACTAGGACATCCGTTCTGCCACAGGCGTCCCGAGCACGTGATCCTTTTGTGTGATGGAAACTGGTCAATAAACCCACATATGCTACCTGAAGGCACCAGTGTAGCTGGATTCGAACCCTCGTTATGTAATGAACGAGAAGAAAGGAAACCGAGGGGCCCGATTTTTATTAATCATATCATGAGAAGCCAACAAACAACGACACAAAGGAAAACACAGGGCAATCACTTGTAATTACTAATTCAATTAAAGAAAATAATAAATTAACAATAAAGTGGATGACAAAACAACTGTCCGTAGGTGGGGAACGAACCCACGTTTTCGCATTACGCGTGCGATGCTCTCACCATTGAGCTACCGTGGAGCCGTTTTCCCATCCACTTTCTGGGGTATTTATGTTTATTTTTTTCGCTTTGGTCCGGCGAGAGCCAAACCACGGTGAAGCAGAACGCCCTCGCGCGTTCGCGGCGCACACTGCGAACTCGGCCACTCGCATTCTTGAAGCTGAGCGCATCGCAACTCAACTGGCTGCCCAAAACACTGCAGAGCCGGACCGAAATGCTTCTACCTTCTCCGCAGGGACTGGGCAGCAGGGCGCCACTCGCGAAGGTGCGCAAAGAGAACCTATAACATAGTCGCCGACCCGCCAATCGTGCACCTTTCGCGGCAGTTAACCGTTAGTTCACGAAGCAAACATGCAACAGCTTCTGTGAAGACACGTTTCACTTTCGTGTTCTACCGATGCCTACGAAAGAGGGATCACCCATATCATTCTATGCTTATGCACCACGCTGCTCACAGGCTATAGCCTGTGAACTATAGCCTGTGAGCCTTTGCTGGCAGTTCGGCATATATGCCGAACTGCTAGCACAAAATTAGGAGGATACCGATGATTATATGCCTGCTATATGTTGTCAAGAGGGCGAGAGCGATGTATGATGCCTGTTGACGGAAGAATGGTGATGACAAGTGTGCATACACATAGATTAGGCTGGGGTTAAAAGAAGAAATATAAATCATTCTACCCAAGCCTGTGCCCCTAATATAACGGGCTTGGTGTATGTATACATAACGAAACGCGATAAATATATATATATATATATATATATATATATATACATACCGAAACACGAACAGCAGTGTGGGGGCAGTGTGGACTTGAAATCGCAGTCATGTCGTCGTCATTGTTGGTGATATAGCTCAATCAACGCGAACCTGACAGCCACTGTTAGCAGCTTGCACGGCAAAGGACATTCATGTGGTTGCATTGTTTATTTTGGTTATCTGGCTCAGGCAAGTTATTCGAATACCAGAATAATTATTAAACATCGTAAGCTTAGGCTCAAAATACTCATTCGAGCAGCCATCAACAGGTTTGACAGGCCCCGTGGTGAACAACTAGCAGTGGTCCTGGCACGCTTGAAAGACACCGTTAGCAGTGTGAACTTCAAATCGCAGCCATGTCGTCGTCATTGTTGGCGAAATAGCTCAATCAATGCGAAACTGCACAGCCACTGTTAGCACCTTGGACGGCAACGGACATTCATGTGGTTGCATTGTTTATTTTGGTTATCTGGCTCAGGCAAGTAATGCGAATAAGAGAACAATTAATAAATATCGTGAGCTCAGAGATGCGCAAAATACTCATTCGGGCAGCCATCAACAGGCTTGACAGGCCCCGTGGTGAACAACTAACAGTGGTCGGGGCACGCTTGAAATACACCGTTAGCACTGTGGACTTCAAATCGCAGGCATGTCGTAGTCATTGTTGGTGAAGTAGCAGCTATCAATGCGAACCTGACAGCCACTGTTAGCAGCTTGCACGGCAAAGCACATTCATATGGTTGCATTGTTTATTTTGGTTACCTGGCTCAGGCAAGTAATGCGAATACCAGAATAATTATTAAACATCGTGAGCTTAGGCTCAAAATACTCCTTCGGGCAGCCATCAAGAGGCTTGACAGGCCCCGTGGAGAACAACTAGCAGTGGTCGGGGCACGATTGAAAAAAGAAAAGAGAGAAAAAAGGTAAAGGAAAGACAGGGAGGTTAACCAGACATTAGCTCCGGTTGGCTACCCTGTACCGGGGGAGGGGTAAAGGGATTCGACAGGAGAGAGAGAAAAAAATAAGTACAAAAAAGGGGAAAAAAGGAAAGAAAAAAATCACACACACACACACAAAACAGAACTGTTTCTGCGGGCATTGTCACGCAGCCTGCGAAGGCGTTCTAGTGTTGAATAGTGTCAACGTCCCATCCTACGTCACACAGTGTAGAGTCACAATTTGTCACTGAGTTCGGTGTCTTTTAAATAACGCAGCAGTGCCTTCAAGGTGGCTCGCGCTGTTGTTCGTGTAGGCCAGTTTACAAGGATGTTGATTTGCGTTATTAAGCGTTTTTCCAGTTGACCTATCGTGGCTGCTCTCTGCGGGTTCAAACGAGGGCACTCACAAAGAAGGTGTGCGATTGTTTCGTTGCACCGGAAGAGCGTTCGAATCACAGTCGGTCAGATAGGCCGGTGGCTCGCAAGAAGCGCAGAAGCGCCTGCACGGCCTTCTTCTGTGACGTTGGGTCCAGTCTGTGGTGGAGAATTTTTTCTTCCGACAGAGGCCGGTCGTCCAATTGGTTGAACGCGTTGGTAAGAGAATGTCGTTGCGCACTGTACTGCGGGCAGTCGCACAAAATATGTACAATTGATTCTGCCGCAGTGGTCCCAGGCTGCGCTGTCGGCCATTCCTATGCGGAACGCATAGGCGTTGGTAAACGCAATGCCCAACCATAATCTGCACAAAAGTGTTGCGTCTCCTCGGCGAAGCCTTGATGGTACTCGAAGGCTTAGGGTTGGGTCCAGAGAGTATAAGTGAGCATGCATGAAGTGCGATTCATTCCATTGTGACCTTGTGCGTTGGCGAGCGAGCACGCGGAGCTTCCGTGCAGCGTCAGTCCTAGAAAGTGGAATGGGTCGTTTGTGATCTTCTTTATGAGCTGTGCGGGCAGCTTGATCGGCCCGTTCATTGCCGATAATTCCACAGTGACTTGGAAGCCACTGAAAAGTTATTTCTTGCCCTATCTCAGTTAGATTGTGTATTGCCTCGGCAATCTCAAAGACCAGCTGCTCGTGTTGACCGCGGCGTAAAGGTGATAGTAGAGACTGCAGAGCCGCCTTTGAGTCGGAGAAAATTGTCCATTTGTGTGTCACTTGATCACTAATGAATTGCAGCGCGGCACAAAGTGCTGCGAGCTCTGCTGCCGTCGATGTTGTGACGTGAGACGTCTTGAATTTAATAGTTGTGCCCATCGTTGGTATCACCACTGCCGCGGTAGAGCTGTTCGGCAGGACGGAGCCGTCGGTGTATATATGGGCAGAGTCTTGGTACTTCTCGTACAACAGGAGTAAGGCGAGCTGTTTAAGGACTGGTGATGACAGCTCTGCTTTTTTCTGGATGCCAGGTATTGTCAGGTTGATATTTGGCTGGGTAAGGCACCACGGAGGAATCGAAGGTCTTGCGGCAGGAGTGAAGCAAGTTGGTAATGATTCACCATGCGTGGCTATTGTTTTTCAGAAAGAGGTACGTTGTCTGTCCGCTGGCAGAGATGCCAGGTGGTGGTGGGGAGTCCGGGCAAGATGTCGTATATGTGTCCTTAATGCTTCAACCTCAATGTGAGTCTTGGCGAGGTGGTCTCCAGCAATTGCTATAGTCGCCACTGTGGATGCACTCCGAGGCAGGCCTAGGCAAATGCGGAGCGCTTGTGCTTGAACACTTTGTATGGTGTGCAGACTCGTTTTGTTGACGTTAGTTAAGGCTGGCAAGCTGTACCGCAGGAAGCCAAGAAACAGCACATTGTATAGTTGCAGCATAGCACTTGTGGACATTCCCCATGTCTTTCCAGTGAAGAACTTGAACAGGTGACAGATGCCTGTTAACCACTTCTTCATGTATGAAACATGATGGCTCCATGACATGTCTCTGTCAATTATAACGCCTAGAAACTTGTAAGATCGAATGTAGGGTATTCTTTGGCCATTTATCAATACGCTGTAGTTCGCCATGGGCTTCCGTGTAAATGCCACAAGTGCGTATTTCTCAGACGATATTTCCAGACCTCGATTCCGGAGGTAAATAGCAGTCTGAGATGCGGCTTTCTGGATCCTCGCACGCAGTTGTAGGCGTGTTACTGCAGACGTCCAAACGCAGATGTCATCCGCATACATTGATAGCTGAACTGTGCTTGGCAGGTGCTCAAGGAGAGAAAGGAGAGTCTGATTAAACAGCACAGGGCTGAGGACACCGCCCTGGGGGACGCCGCGGTAGCTGTAATGTAGAGAGGTGTGGCCGTCCTCGAGTGTTCACGAAAAAGAATCGCATGGAGAGTTAGTCACGTATCCATTGAAACATCCGGCCGCCCACACCTACCTCTTCGAGAGCAGTAAGTATGCCTTCATGTGTAATGTTGTCATACGCCCCTTTCACGTCGAGAAACAAGGAAGCGCAAAGACGCTTTCCGCATTTTTCGTGCTGAACGTAGGTGACTAGTTCGACGACGTTATCTATCGATGATCGACCACGGCGAAAGCCCGTCATAGCCTCTGGCTAAATGTGGTACTCTAGGTACCACTCCAGGCGTCCTAGGATCATTCTCTCCATTACTTTGCCCACACAACTAGCCAAAGCGATGGGGCGATACGATGAGAGCTCCAAAGGCGATTTGCCAGGCTTCAGTAGTGGATCCAGGCGACTGGTTTTTCAGCTTATCGGGAGCGTGCCATCTCGCCAAGATTCATTGTAGAGCTCTAGGAGAACAATGCTTGCGCGCTCACCCAGATGACGTAGGGCTCTGTAAGAAATGCGATCAGGTCCTGGAGTCGATGTGCGTCCACACAAAGCTAGTGCTGCCTTAAGTTCATGGATTGAAAAAGGTAGATCCATGCGTTGATCTCGCGGTGGTGGAGAGCTACTTGAAGGCGGAAAATTGTTGAGAGAAGCGAGTTGGCCGGATAATCTGGCGCAGAACTCTTCTGCCCCGTCAATATCCGGTTGCTGTTGTGAAAGGGCTAGGGCCTTGAATGGAAACCGCTGCACGGGCAGTGTCCGGAGACCTCGTACCGTCCTCCACAATTGCGATAAAGGCTTGCGAGGGTCTAGAGACTCACAAAACGCAGCCCAGCGTTGTGATTCCAGCTTAGCTAACCGGCGCTGGATCTTATTTTGGATGTGTCTGGCGGTCCGTAAATCATCCATTGCATGCGTGCGGCGGTACCTTCGTTCAGCACGTCGACGAATTGCTCAAAGTCGTTCTAATTCTATATCAAATTCCGTTAGCTTCGAAGAGCATGTGAGAGTGCACATAGTATCTTGTACTGCGCTCTTGATAGTCTCTTCCAAACGATGTGAAATGTTGTCTTGACAGTGCTCTTCCATGAGAGACTGAAATTTGGTCCAGTCCACTCCGTTAGCAGTGTGGACTTCAAATCGCAGTCATGTCGCAGTCATTGTTGATGAAGTAGCAGCAATCAATGCGAACCTGACAGCCACTGTTAGCAGCTTGCACGGCAAAGGACATTCATGTGGTTGCATTGTTTATTTTGGTTCTCTGACTCAGGCGAGTAATGCGAATAATAGAACAATTATTAAATATCGTGAGCTAATAGAGGCCCAAAATACTCATTCGGGCAGCCATCAACAGGCTTGACAGGCCCCGTGGTGAACAACTAGCAGTGGTCGGGGCACGCTTGAAAGACACCGTTAGCACTGTGGAATTGCAATCGCAGGCATGTCGTAGTCGTTGTTGGTGAAATAGCTCAATCAACGTGAACCTGACAGCCACTGTTAGCAGCTTGCACGGCAAAGGACATTCATGTAGATGCATTGTTTATTTTGGTTCTCTGGCTCAGGCAAGTAATGCGAATAACAGAACAATTAATAAATATCGTGAGCTTATAGAGGCCCAAAATACTCATTCGGGCAGCCATCAACAGGCTTGACTGGACCGTAGTGAACAACTAGCAGTGATCGGGGCACGCTTGAAAGACACCGCTAGCACTGTGAACTTCAAATCGCAGTCATTTTGTAGTCATTGTTGGTGAAATAGCTCAATCAACGCGAACCTGACAGCCACTGTTAGGAGCTTGCACGGCAAAGGACATTCATGTGGTTGCATTGTTTATTTTGGTTATCTGGCTGAGGCAAGTAATGGCAAATAACAGAACAATTAGTAAACATCGTGAGCTCAGAGAGGCCCAGTACACTCGTTTGGGCAGGCAGCGTCGAACTTGACAAACCCCGTGGTGAAATAGCAGGAGTCGAGGTACGCTTGAAAGACATCGTAACAGTCTGCACTTCAAATCAAAGTCATGTCCTAGCCATTCTTTATTTTTTTATCTGAGTAGGGCAAATAACGCGAATGCTAGCAAAATTTATAACCCTGAATAATTTTGCCAGCATTTTTTGTTGTTTCTTACTGGAATATTCTGAGTAACGCTGAACGTGTTTTATTGAGGCAGCTTGTTCATTGCACAAGTCGTAGGCAAAGCCACTGTCAGGCTTAGACAAGGAAATAGGTGAAGTAATAAATGGTGAAAGTTGCAAAAGCTCTCAGTGCACTGCTTTGCTGGGCTGCTTTGCAGACTGGAAAAGGTCATTTTAGTGATGAAAGCGTCAAACAGTAAATGACCCCCCAGAGCATAATTTTATACGTGTTGAAAAGGTGTACCATCATATGTGATGGGCACCGATACTGTCTGTTTACTGAAGCGTGAAGCGTGAAAAAGAAGGAAAAAAAATATCAAGGTGTCGTTTCACAATATGGTACCCTTTCATGTGCACTTCTGGCGAGCTGTCGCATGCACTGATACATAAACACATGAACAAAATGAACAGGGGTAAGAAGTGAAGTTGCTGTGCAACCCACGTGATGCTTTTAACATAATATATCTGTAAACTTTTCTGTTGCCGTAGCTGATAGAACTGTCTTTTGTGCAAGCAGGTTAATGTCATTGCGGCAGCCACGCAAGAAGCAAGGACACATTAGTAGGAGAAAACACAGCGAGAAGGCAGATGGAGAAGACTAGGTAGACGGGAGAGAAAGGCTTTAATGAGATCGAAGAGGCCAGCCCTGCTATTCACACGACTTGATGCAATGAATTACACGAGTTATTGAAATGGTGTGACAAGACGTAGCTGAAAGAAAATTTACAAAGCAAATAAAAATGTAAAATAAAAACAGAAATAAGAATAAACACGAACACGCACGGAAGCACACAAATATTCACGTACACGCAGACAAACGCGAGCTCGAAGACAAAGAAAATGTGAAGTAGAAAAAAATGGGCGAATAAAAAATATACATATACGCGCAGTAATTAGGAATCAGTTCACAAGCTGCTGTGCCTGCAATGTGGTATGTCTTTTTTTTTGCGCTGTGGCCTTACAACTGTCATGAGAATTTTTAGTAGCAATATATCACGATAATTGAAAAGCAGCGCAGAGCTGTGTTGTGGGAAAGCGTATCGAGCGTTGGGAGCACAACGTATACTTGACTTGGTCGTAGCAGGCATTCTACAGCTGGCGCGTGCACGGAGCAACGAGTAATTTAGCCATAAATCGACGCGAATATATGCCAAGCTTCCTTCTAAAGACATCAACTGAACGGTCATAATTTTATACGACTGTGTAGTCGGGCTAGCATTAAAGAAGCAAAGACTGTGACCAAACTTCTGACCATTACTAATTCAACGACATTCGCTGAAGCAGCGCGTGTTAGTCACTTATTGTTTGCATTGGTGCACAGCAATCAAACGATAATGTTACACAATGCTCGATCTACGCTGCAAAACGCTCGGCTACCTTATAACCCTGCTTTCAACGATTGTTTGCGCGCCGAGATAGCAGCAACGAGTCTTGGCATTGGAGTTCGCTTTCGCAATTTTTTTTTATTGAGACACTCGTAGGTTTGTTTTATCCGCATAGGCGTTCCTCACTTCTTTTAAGAACGGATTTCCTAGATGACTTCACTCCGTCCGACGAAAAACACAGCGACACAGTTCACGAACACACCCGCCACTCACAGTAGGTACCAGAATCTGGAAAACTTTCCTCGTTGTAACGTCACTTTGGAGAAAGACAAAACACCATAGAACAAGCAAAAATCATGTTTTTTTGAAGCGGCTTGTCGCCGCGGGATACTGTTTTCAGACGAAGCGCAGCGCAGCGTAACTGATGCTCACTGCAATCTCGTCACAAGATCACGACTCAGAACAAATGCACGAGGCACGAATGCTGCAACGTAATCTCGCAGTAATATTCCCGGTATAATATACCACCAGAAATAGTTTTGGAATTCACTCTGACGACGGGCAGGCGCACTCAGCTAACGCGACTCCGCCCAGTTCGAAGCGCGGGCGGCCACATTCTTTGGCGGCAGGGTCACCGACAGTCCGGCTAACGACGCCAGTTCAGAGTGCGCGCCCATTGGTGGAGGCTCGTGCGCATCCGTCTATGAGGGGCAAACGCGGCGGCCTTCTAGAAAAGTTGTACCAGACTATAGGCTACCAACAGACTACGTTGCATGCGCACAGGAAGTTCGTATTGAGTTTTATTTACCTGAAATGTTTTCTTTATGTTTACAGCATTCTTTTATTATTTTGTTTTCTGGATAAACTGAGACAAATCAATTAAATACCGATTACTGTTGTTACCACGCAGAGTGTCGTGACCGAACAAGCCACGAGGTTCGAGTTCTGCCCCAAAAGCGGGTCATCTGCAATGGGGTTTCACCCAGACGACTATGCAGTGTTCTGCCTTCTCACGACGTTCAGCTTCTCCCTTGGCCTGTACTATTCAGTGAGAAGGACTGACCGGAGGAGCCCTACTTCCACTCGCTCTGGACTGCAAAACGAAGAAGTCTTCCTGGGTAATCGCCGCCTTCCTGCGTTGTCCCTTTCTTTGTCCATGCTGGCATCGGTCGCAACGGGTGTCGGCGTGGTCAGCTTGTCGGCACATCAGTACGCCTACGGCTTGCACTTTGTTTGGAACATCGTTGCCCTGGCATTCACCACGCCCTTTATCGTCTACATCTTTCTGCCAGTTCTTTATCGGTTGAAGGTTACGTCGGTATTCCAGGTAAGGAGACGGTCATGTTGTAAAGAAACAATGCAGCCGGATCCCCAGTTATCTGCCGTGGTAGCTTAGTGGTCACGGTGTTGGGGCGCTGAGCGCGAGGTCGTGGGTGCGATGTGTACTACGGCGGTCTCGTTCCATTGGATGGGGCCGTTAAGTAGGAAGGTTTATCTGTCATGCAATGGGTGCACGTCAATGAACCACAGGTACAAGAAATAATCAGGAGGCCCCCGCTGCTCCGTGCCTCAGGCGGTGAATTTAATAACGATCACCGGTTCTGCCACAATGTGAATCATCAAAACAATTAGAGTCGTGGCCAAACCACGAATTTCCTGTAAGATAACTCTAAAAAATCATAAATGTTTGAAAACTATAAATGTTTAAAAACCAAGTAGAAAAATGGAAAGCAGTTTATCGCGTGTGGCAATGCTGTATCTGTTGGTATGAGAACTTTAATTTACAACCCCAATTATTAAACAAAAAGAACTCAAGAAATCTACAAATAAATATGAGATTTAAACATTCATTTACAGAACTGCGACTCCACAACAAAAACAGATATTGATATTCTATTAACCTTACGTATGTTTAAAGTAAGCAAAGACAACGTGACGTTAGATGTTTATTTCGTCAACTTGCTCATTTATTGGTTAGGGTATTTAACGTCCTAATTAAACTATATTTTCCCCTACAAGAGGGTTGCAAAGGCTAATTACAATAATATTTTAGAGGACCTATTTATGAAACACCTGAATGCTTTAGAAGCGGTCACTGTCACATGCCTCCTAACGCACTTTGATAGATATAGCCCACACACTGTCTCTTCAGTAATGTACGTGGGACGCTGCGGGTTCTTTCGTTCTTTGCAGCTGTTTTCAGTATCTTGTTATTGAGATAATTTCCAATTCATTTTCCATTATTATTTGGAATTTTTTTGACAATACCTATTCGTATAGATGTAACAACTTTCTTTAAATAGAAGTGCATTGTAATTTGGCTCAGAAGTTTAGTAATGAGAGTGATCGAGGTGTGAGAACTAAGTCAGGCCGAAACTGAAAGAATGCTGTGAAGGGAGATGGGGACAGTGAGAGATTAAAAGTATCCTGGGACATGTTAGCCTGGCGACAGGCCTGGCATGCTGCTTCAGGTGAACTGGCGAAGCCCACGTTTTTCTTCCAAATGTAGTGAAGATGAATGCCCGGCGTCAGCAGACACATCGCCAGTCGTTCGGGAGGCGCGAGCTCGAGATTGCCTGACCTGCTCTGGTTGAGACACGCTGCCTGCTGCTCTCTTGGCCTGTATTCACATTAGATTCTGGTGGAGGTGCTGCGGTTTTCCCCCCAACCTGGAATTACGCACCCGAACTCTGCCGTCCGTCATGCCTGACGATCTCAGCCCGACATCCCCACCGGTTACTCCAGCCATCGTATGTGCCGGTGCCCAGCGTCAGCGGGATCCTGACATATTCAGCAGCACCGACGAGAAAGACGTTGACGATTGGCTGGAATCGTATGAGCGCGCCAGCAACATCTACAAATGGGACGATCCTCTCAAGCTCGGCAATGCGATCTTCTATTTATCGGGTGTCGCCAAGCTGTGGTTCAAAAGCCACGAAGCCAACCTACGCACGTGGGCTAGCTTCAAAACCGGTATCGCAGATGTTTTCTGCCGCCCTGGCGTGCGCAAACTTCGCGCTGAACAACGCCTACGAAGCCGATCCCAAGAAACTGGTGAAACGTTCACCAGCTACATAGAGGACATCGTCGACCACTGCCGGCGTGTCAACCCGACGATGGCGGAGGCGGACATGCTGCGTCACATAATGAAAGGCATTTCCGACGATGCCGTTCATATGCTGCTTTACAAAAACCCAGGCACTGTTTCTCAGGTCATTGAGCTTTGCCAGAGCTTCAACGAGCTCTGCAGACAGCGCCTTCTCCCGCGGCGCCCATCTGTGTCCGACGAAACCCTCGCGAGCATGACTGCGGATCCTGAGATGGGCTCTCTGCTTTGCCAGATAAAGGAGTTCGTCTGTGCTGAGGTCGCTCGTCAGCTTTCGCTGCTGTCTTCAACCACGCCACCACCCTCGCCTTTGCCGGCCAACCTTCGCCAGCTCATCCATGAGCCAGTTAGTACAGCTCTCCCTTTGCCCACGAGACTCCGTCGGTGCCGACTCCCATTGCTTTTCCCGAGGTGACTGTTCCTCTCAGCTATGCCGAGGCTCTCGCGCGGCCACCACCGCACACCTTTGCGCCATTCCCATCAGTTGTGCCACTGCGCCCAGCCCCTCACTTCGTTCAGCCGCAGTACCCACACAACAATGGACAATGGCGCACCCCTGACAACCGGCCAATATGTTTTGCGTGTGGTCTACCTGGCCACGTTGCACGATTTTGCCGTCACCACGCAACATCCTACCGCCGCAGCTTCGGCAACGAACCATACGTTTCAGCGTACCGCGGTCGTCCTCCGCGTCTCAGAAGCCTGGCCAGATGTCTTCCTACTCGGACCACCGCCCTTTTGTTGACCGCCGTAAGCCATCGCCTCGACGCCGCTCGCTTTCGCCGATGCGTCGTCGTCCTTCTACGCCAGAACGGGAAAACTACTCGCCGTAGTTCAAGAGGCAAGAACTGCGTCACAACCGAACAGACCAAGGCCTCTCCCTTCTCCGACTAATGTTATTGATGTATTTGTGGACGGCGTCACTGCACTCGCCTTCGTTGACACTGGCGCCGCAGTTTCAGTTATTAGTGCCAAACTTTGCCGACCTCTCTACATTTTCACATCAATAAACTACTTCTTCTTGCCACTGTCAAACGTATCACTTCGTACTGCCAGCGCCGACCGCATCAAGCCTGCAACTGTGTGTACTGCTCGCGTTGTGATTAACGGCCTCCTCTACAACGTCGAATTTTTGGTGCTGTGTTCTTGTTCCCACGATGTCATTTTGGGCTGGGAGTTCCTTTCCGCTAATAAGGCCGTCACTAACTGTTCTCGTGCTGAAGTGGAACTTCAAACGCTGTGTCATGTCCCACTCCTTGACGCGCGTGAACCTGAAGATAAAGTATTTGTTGCCGAAGACTTCACAATTCCACCGCACTCATGTGCCCTTGCCACAGTGTCATGCAACATTGTTGCTCATGCCAGCGCACTTTTTCGCCATCTGCAATTTTCGTTCGTCGCAAATGTTCCCCGCTGCCTTTCGCCCTTTTGGACTGTTCATGCCGGCATCAGCAGAGTGCTCGTCGCCAACAGATTGTCCTGTCCTCTCACTTTGCTTCGTGGGGAGTGCGTTGGCCGTGCCCGGTGTATTGACCCTGCTGCCATCATTGACATGCCCACTGGTTCCATCGCCACTCATGAGGTCGCCGGAGTGACCTGTAACCCTGCGCAGGAGCCGACTTCACCCGATGTTTTACATAGCTCCATCGCCGACACGTTGACTATTTCCCAACGCGCCCAGCTTCTACGCCTTCTCGACAAGTTCCATTCGTCTTCCGACTGCCAGCATGTTCCCTTGGGCTGCACGTCAACTGTTTGTCACCGCATCGACACGGGTACCAGTGCGCCAATGCGACAAAGACCATATCGTGTATCCGCGACAGAGCGCCGTGTTATCGGCGACTAAATAGCTGACATGTTAAAGCGCGCCGTCATTCAGCCTTCGGATAGCCCTGGGGCATCTCCAGTTGTTCTTGTTAAGAAGAAGGATGGATCGATTCGATTCTGTGTCGATTACCGTCGTCTTAACAAAATAAGTCGTAAAGATGTTTACCCTCTTCCGAGAATTGACGATGCCCTTGAATGTCTCCAAGGCGCGGAGTTCTTCTCTTCTATCGACTTACGCAGCGGCTATTGGCAAGCCCCCGTGGCACCCGAAGACCAACCAAAAACGGCCTTTGTAACACCAGATGGCCTATATGAATTCTGTGTCATGCCTTTCGGGCTTTGCAACGCCCCCACAACATTTGAGCGTATGA
This sequence comes from Dermacentor silvarum, assembly GCF_013339745.2. Classification (NCBI taxonomy): domain Eukaryota; kingdom Metazoa; phylum Arthropoda; class Arachnida; order Ixodida; family Ixodidae; genus Dermacentor; species Dermacentor silvarum. The sequence goes on from NC_051163.1 coordinate 108,274,775, forward strand.
TGGACAACCTTTTGCGTGGTCTCAAGTGAAAAACGTGCCTGTGCTACTTAGATGATGTGGTTATTTTTTCGCCCGATTTGCCACCCGTCTCTGTAGGCTGGAGGAAGTGTTACAGTGCCTAACTGCAACCGGCCTTCAGCTCAACCTGAAGAAATGCCACTTTGGCGCAAGTCAGCTCACCATCCTTGGCCATGTAGTATCCAAACACGATATTTTTCCTGACGCCGCCAAGCTCCGTGCAGTTGCTGATTTTCCCAAACCTTCCTCCATAAGAGAACTTCTGAGCTTCCTTGGCCTGCGTTTTTACTTTCGCCGCTTCATTCGGAATTTTGCGTCCATCACCGCTCCTTTGAATGAGCTTCTACGGAGCGACTTGAACGATTACGCCTGGTCGTCCGCTTGTGACGATGCCTTCCAAGAGTTTCGTAGTCTAATGACCTCACCCCCTATACTGCGTCACTTCGACCCGACAGCCCCGACCGAAGTACACACCGACGCCAGCGGTGTTGGACTCGGCGCTGTGCTCGCGCAGCGCAAATCTGGATTCGACGAGTGCGTCGTTGCATACGCAAGCTGCACCTTCACCAAAGCCGAGAAGAATTATTCCATTACGGAGAAGGAATGTTTGGGCATAATCTGGGCACTTGGTGAATTTCGACCCTACCTCTATGGCCGCCCCTTCGACGTGATTACAGACCACCATGCACTTTGTTGGCTGTCCACGCTGAAGGACCCCTCAGATCGATTAGCTCGCTGGGCTTTGCGGGTGCAAGATTTCGACGTGCGCGTTTTCTACAGGTCTGGCCGCCACCACACCGATGCCGACGCGCTTTCCCGTTCGCCTGTCTCAACCGAAAGCGATGCCTGCCTCTCTGCCGTTGACCAAGTACTTTCGTTCCCAGCAGGCTGCGACATGGCTTCGTTGCAACGCAAAGATGCCTGGATTAGTGCTCTTATCCCCTTTCTTTCAAATGCGTCGACTGCTCCTCCACCTTCGCGAGCTTTGCGCCGTCAAGCATCCCACTTCGAAATTCGGGATTGACTTATCTATCGCCGGAATTACGTCTCTGACGTCCGCAAGTGGTTGCTGGTCGTACCTCGACATCTTCGTGGCGAAATATGTTCTGCTTTTCCATACTGACCCGCAGTGTGCCCATGCGGGTGTCTTCAAGACGTACACCCGGCTTCGCTCCACGTTATATTGGCGCGGCATGTACAGCTTTGTGTGCAAGTACATTCGGTCGTGCCCTCAGTGCTAATGCCTCAAGCTTCCTGCTCAGCATGTTTCCGGTCCACTCCAGCCAATCCCGTGTCCTGCGAGGCCCTTCGATCGCATTGGCATTGACCTGTATGGACCCCTTCCCGGCACGGCTTCCGGAAACCGTTGGATAGTCGTCGCCATCGACCAATTGACGCGATACGCAGAAACAGCCGCTCTGCCTGCTGCCACCGCTCGTGATATAGCATCCTTCCTCCTGAAAAACTTTATTCTCCGTCACGGTGCACCTCGCGAACTTTTGAGCGATAGAGGACGTGTCTTCATCTCCGAAGTCGTAAACGCGGTCCTTCCTGAATGTCGCATCGTTAATCGCACCACCACCGCCTACCATCCTCAAACTAATGGTCTGACGGAAACATTTAACCGCACCCTTGGCGACATGCTCTCCAGATACGTCGCCTCTGATCACACTGATTGGGACCCTCATTTTGCCATTCATCACGTTCGCCTACAACACTGCGCCACAGGCGACCACAAACGCCTCCCCATTCTTCCTCTTGTATGGCCGCGAACCTTCGACTACCCTCGACACCATTCTTCCTACACACTTGATTCATCCGAATGTACGCCCATCTCTGAAGTTGCCCGCCGCGCCGAAGAATTCCGTCAGCTCACTCGTTCCTTTACAGCCGTCGACCAATGGCAACAAAATTTCGACGTGACAATGATCACCCGCATTGTCACTTTCTTCCGGACTCCCTTGTGTGGCTTTGGGTTCCTGCCGTTCCTGCTGGCCTCTCATCCAAGCTTGTCTCGAAATATCAAGTACCCTACCGTCCGGCTATTGGCAAGTCCCCATGGCACCCGAAGACCAACCAACGCAGATATCAAGGCGATATCTGCGTTGTAGCGCAGATATCGCCTGTTAACTATATTGTCGAGCCTGTCACACCAATCTACGGACCAACGCTGTCATGGTCGTGAAACCGGCCACGTACAACGCCTGAAGCCGTATTATGACCCCGTGATTCTATGTTCACTATGAGTCGCCAGGATGGCTCCTTTTTCCATGGGGGGTGATTGTAGTGAAGACGAATGCCCGGCGTCAGCAGACACATCGCCAGTCTTCCGGGAGGCGCGAGCTCGAGATTGCCTGAACTGTTCTGGTTGAGACACGCTGCCTGCTGCTCTCTTGGCTGATGTTCACATTAGACAAGGAATTCGAGAAGTGTCAAATGGCTCTCAAGAGCTTCTTCAGGTAGGCTACACGGACACTATTTTTGATTGCGCACCTATCTGCACCACTTGGTCATTATCTGTTGTCCTTGTGTGCGATCTCTGTCGTCCTTGCGTGGTCAGTGAACGTCTCTGATTATGCGCCTGCAATGTTCTGAATTTATATTTTTGTGACACCTGAGCACCTAAATTACAGTGGAAAAAAAGGACAGGTGCAGTCTTTTCTCGTCCAAGACTGCTAGCTGCCTTCTCCCCGAACACTCTCAGCGCCTCAGAAAACAAGAGCACGTACGGATAATTCCACACGAGCCTAAACGTCCACACCTTGCTGTGTTTGTCGGTTCGGTAATGTAAATGACAAGCCTTGCGCCGACGGGACGACAGCAAAAGGTACACACGCATATAAGCGCTGTCCTGCAAATGTGCGCACTCCTTTCGTGATCCTCCCGTTTGCGTAAGCATTGCGATTTACGACATTATTGACTGCGGTCTATCAGACAAGGGGAGCTGTTGACGTCTGACCGAGATCGTGGTTTGGAACTGGGCTCTACCGAGGCGTTTTTAGCTTTCCTGTGGTATTGAGGACCCACTGAGGTTGCCAAAATCACTTTTGTGCATGCAGATTAACATGCGTGTATTTATGTGAGTGTGTCTTTGTATGTGCGTATATATATATATATATATATATATGTGTGTGTGTGTGCACGCATTGCTGTTTTTCTTTCACTACATTTCTGATGTCACTCTTATCATCCCACCTGACGCCGCATTGCAAGCCTGTCGCTGGGCTAACCTCTCTATAAATCAACAAAATTTCTCTCTCCCCCTTTATAACATAGTTACCCAATGCAGTTGCACAAGAGAGTTGAACTTCATCGTCAACGACTTTCTGGAGACGGTGCAACTGACCTTAAACTCGGGAAGTGCGAGTGGCTGTGGGTGCACGGAACTTCTTGAGCGTAGTAGCCTGAGTAAAAGAAAGAAAAAAAACTAAGTAGAAAGGGACCAAGTAGGCATGACTGTCTCTGGCGAGCCAGAACATGTTCACTTGACTCACGCAATTCGATATCACTCCTTAGGGTACAAACGGATGTCTGATGCCGAGCACGAGGTATCCGAGTCAATTTCCACCAACGACGGCCACATTTTGATCTGGCCGGTTTGAAAAAAAAAGCGAAAGCTTGCACTAGGCCACGCAAAGCTCAAGACACAGCGAAGCTGGCCGAAATGCGGACACCGCTTTCCACTGCGTTGCAATGCCGACAACGCGTTCCAGCAGACCTGCTCCATGAATACGTCTGTGTCTCTCTCGCTCTCATTTTATTTATCTCTCTCCCGGGCATAGCACCCTGAACATCTTCTTCACCGCGCAGAGCACGAGCACTACCCCCCCCCCCCCCCCCCCCTTGAACGACACCTTTTGTCGAATAAAGTTGTACCTACCTACTTACCTACCACGGATGTGCAGCTTAAGCACCGTAATAGTGCTTCTACTGCCGGGGGTGATGATACGGATCAGCCGCCACAGTGTGACTGCACTGAAGAGGAGGAAGGCGACGTGTTCCCGCCTGATATAGGGTCGCCATCTTGGCCTCAGTTGGCTTCCGTGTAAATAAATTGTAAATAGCCTTGGGCATCAGCTACAGGTACGCACACACCCACACCTAGCAGAAAACATAATAAAAAAATGTGTCCCGCAAGCAGCCACAGCAGTACACAACCATGCAAGAGAGAACCAGCAAAGTGTAGGCGCTTTTGAAGGGTGGCGCGGACTGAATGAAAAGGCGTCCCCACCCTGAAGGGCAGCGCTGTTATCGTAGCACACTAGCACTCGCGTCGCCTACCTTAGTTGCCTTAGCGCAAAAAAGGATATTTATGCATAATTTTTAAGAGAATGAGAAGTTGTGACCCAATTGTAGCTTTATATTATTCTTCATTGCCCTGGTGAAGACAGAAGGTTCTGCACAATTTCTTAAACTGCGTTCAATTTCTTGTATGCCGCGGAAAAAATCGACGAACACTGCATGGTAATAAAAAAATTGTCGCTGAACAGCTCTTTTCACTATAGAAACACGCCAACCTACGCTCATTCTCACGTTCGGACAAATATGTAATCAAAACCGATACCAAGGTTCGATTCCAGGATGGTTTCCGCCGTGCTGGCTAAGTGGCTATGGCGTACCGCTGCGAAGCGCGAGGCGGGGGATCCAATCGTGGCCGTAGCGGCCGCATTTCGATGGTGGTGAAGTGCACAAACGCTCGTGTACCGTGAATTGAGTACAGGTTAGGAAAACCACAGGTGGTCGCAATTGACCCGGAGCGCCCTACTATGGTGTCCCTGGTAACCAGATCATTGCATTGGGTCGTAAACAAGGATCTCATTTTTGCGAGGATGGTGGCCCGAAATCGTCTGACACTCTCTAAGCCAGAGTCGCTGTTGCGTGCTGAAAGAGAGCTGGACCTCGATGAGGAAACTTAATAAGCATGTATCTACGTATTTACGGAACAAATTACAGAAGAGAAGAAGAAACAAATCTCCTCGGAAGCGATAAATGAAAAAAATGTCGGACGATTACGACACACCCTAATGCGACATTACAGCGCATCTCTATACGTATTATAATTTCGCGAAACTTGAGACCCAAATCACCGCTCCTACTGGCAGTGGGCCAGTGCCGTCAGCGCCTTCGCAGAGGGAGGGGCACTCTGGGAACGCTGGCATCATGAGTGGCATTGGAGTCATCTGCGGAAGAACACGACAAACACGCGAGCCCTATGTGGCACGAGCGCATTCACTCAGCTACGTCTATGGACGCCGACGCTCAAACCAGAAACAGCCACCTAAGAATTGCGCTTTAAAAGCGGGTTCTGAGTCTTCTGTCACCACCTCTGCAGTTGTTTCTCTGATAAGACGACTGTTTCTCTTTAAGACGCAGCGGAACTCATTGAGCTCAGTCGCATTCCCACGCTGTGGGTTTTTGTATTATTAGGCAAACCCCTTTACCATCTCACCGGCATGTCCGGCACGCGCACGTTAGTTGATGCAACGTCACAGCACACACTTCACGTGGTCATGCGCAAAGGATGTGAGATGGTTTATTGCGCTCAGTGCGTCGGCCGTCGGGTCAATAATAAACAACATTTCGCACAAAGGCCCCGTTATTTTGTTGCGCGGGCTGTGATTATTTCCTTGAAATATCCATGGGCAAAGGACGTGTCACTGGTTGAATTAAACGGAGAGTTTCAGTGTTCTCCCAGAAAAAAAGGAAATTATATTGAGATTAATGAAGACGACAATCGCCGGGACTTTGCGCATGTTCAGCCATCTTCAACAAGTCTGTAAATAGTCTGTTTATAGACCGCGCTTCTCTTTTCATCTATTTCACGTCGTGTCACACATTGGTGGGGGTGCGGGGTATTCTCGCCAGACGACGGAGCTCCGAAGCGGTCGACGACGATGCACTGCGACCACCATGGCACACCAACCGAAATCTTGAAAGCCGTGCTTCTGTTTGCTGCTATTGTTCGTCCCGTCACAATAAGATTCGTAGAGTTATCGAAATTTCATGATGATATAATTAGTAGAGTTATTGAAATTTCAAGACATCCAGGTTGTTGAATGTACCAAGATGAGGATCTATGCCTTGATCCAGCATTTCATAAATGCCATATAGGTCTTCCAGAAAAACATTCATGAGCTATTCCACTATATGGATGCCGAGAGAAGCTGTTTAGCACACGAAGCAGAGGTGACACAGAATTTCGCACAAATTTACGAAAACATTTATTGTCTTGATCGGTGGTCATTGTAACGATGAGTACGCAAACACGTTCTCATATCACTTCTGTTATTATTATAGATTTCGGTCGGCGTTGTGGGAAACCTCCTCCTCCGCATTGTGGGAAACCTGCGGCGCTTCATCGCGTCGTTCTGGAAGGAACGCACCCTCCAGGTACGTGTGGGCAAAGCAAAGAGTTTCCTCGTGCAGTATAGTGCAGGGGTCAGTGGTGAGCCCCTTCTTGTTCAACATGTCCTTGGCTCGACTGCCTGCCGCCCTGCCGATCGACCCTCGCTTTCCTGTCGAGTCCTCAATCGACGCAGATGACATCGGCCTGTGGGTTCGAGGCCAACCGCAGTGCCTTCGCAGCACACGCAAGACTCTGCAGAGAGGCTTGGACACTGCAGCAGCCTACCTGAGCAGCATCGGCCTGGACATGTGGGCCAAGAACACGGAGGCCATGTTGCTCCACCCGCGAGCAGCCGCTCGCCGCCTTGTTGCCCGGCTGCACCTGGAGGATGTCGAGATCCCCTGGAGCACAGCAGTCACGTACCTTGGGCTGCGCATCGACCACCGGCTCACATGGCTGCCTGCTGCCAAGGGCCTGTACGCACAGGTACCCGGGGTCCGCAAGGCCGGCTCGCAGCTTCTCACCCGCGGACAAGGCTGCACAACCAGGTTAGTTTTACAGCTCTTTGATGCAACAGCCACCTCATGCCTGCGGTACGCCCTCCCACTGGTGGCGCTACCCCCACCGCGCCTGAAAAAGCTGGAGCTGCAACACCGGGCAGCAGTGCGCCTCTGCCTAGGTGTTCCACGCAACTCGCAGGTCGCTGCCACCCTGCCCGAGGCCGGAGCGTGGCCCCTGTCGCCGCTGCTCCTGCAGCAGGGTCTACGACATGTGGATCGACTCCACCATGCTGCAGACGGCGGTGGTCTGCTGACCCGCTTGCGCTCACGGCCTTCCACGCAGATTGGGCGGCTGTGCTGCCTGTTGTTGTGTGAACCTGTTGCTTAAGTGAAAAGAAATTGTTGGCTTTTCTTTACTTTTTCAGGTGCCCTGCAAGCTCTCACCAAAGCAACACATTCCCCTGGTTTTCTGTCAGAGTACCATTAGGATTTCGAATAAACTATGCTTGTCAGATGTGCGACATGCCCCGTCTTAAAATTGGAGCGCTTCAGTATTAATGTTTGAAAGGGTGTACATAAAAACATACGTAAAGTGTACATATGTCTTTCTTTTACAAGTCCTCTTCACCCGACATTTTTCCAACTTAAAATTACGTTTTGCTGTACATTTGTTTTATGCAGAAACCATGACAGCAACACAACACTGCAGTAAGATGAGTACAAATGATAAAGCATGCAGTACACCTGCAAGTATTACATTTGCATACTTGTAGTACATATGAAAATGAGCTACGAATCTTTTTCAGGTTGCATACTCTTATTGGTTGTACATGTCAAGCGCACTCATAGGCCACACAAAAATCGTTCAAGGCTGATCTCAAATCTATAAGTGCACCAAATAGATTTAAAGAGTGACTTATGTTAAGTGACATCGAACCCATCTAACGGAACCTCGCCCAAATAGGGAAATAAATAGGTTCGAACAGGGGTAAACAGCAGGCAGGCAGGCAGGCAAAGAACTTTATTATTATCCGGAGGCGGCGCTCGACCCCCATTAGGGGGTGACACCGGTGGGCCACTCCCACGACGGGACGGGGAGGTTAAACTCCACGGCCATGTCGCGGGCCCTCTGGATGGCCCTAAGCTGGTCTCTTTTGTCTTGGCTAGTGAGAAGATAGTTCCAGTCCGCCTCCGTAGAGGGAGACTCGCTGCTCTCGCGCAACGTAGGGCATTGCCACAGCATGTGTTGTAAGGTACATTTGGGGTGGCCACAGCGCGGGCACCCCGGCTCTATGCCATCCATGTATTTCGAACATTTTAGAGGCGATGCATACGCCTCCGTCTGTAACAGACGTAGAGTGATAGACTGAGCTCTGTTTAAGTTTGGGTGCGGGAGTGGGTACTTCCGCCGCTCCAATTGGTAATGTTTGCAGATTTCAGTAAAGGTTAACAACGGGTCTCTGAAGTACCTAGTAACGTCCTCAGCCTCCGAGTGGTTCTCCCCGACGCGGAATGTGAGACCTCGCGCCCGGGAATGAGCCAACTCGTTGGCATTAAGGATGGTTCCGTGTACGTGTCGGCCAACGTGTGCCGGGAACCAGATGATGTGCTTTTTGTCTGACCAATTAGCAGCATAGAGAACGCGCGCGGCTTCCCGACAAACCGAGCCCGTCATGAAGGCCCGTGCGGTTGCGCGCGAATCTGTGTAAATGGCGGTGCGGTCGGTGGCAGCGAGAGCTAGTGCCACAGCGACCTGCTCGGCACGATCAGCGTTTGAATTTAATAAAGTCATAGACGACAAGTGTTCGCCTTTGATTGTTGTTACAACCGAGACAAAGTGGTCCGTATATCCGTACTGCGCTGCGTCTACGAAGGCCACGTTATCCTCCATGGCGGCTGCGGTACTGAGTAGGGCTCGCGCCCGTGCCTGACGTCTTCCCACGTTATGTGTGGGATGCATGTTACGGGGTATCGGTAATACCGTAAATTTTGCGCGCAGCTCTTCGGGGAGCTGTCGCGGGCTTTCTTGGGTTACGAGGTGTGCTAGTAACCGCCCGAGGTGTGCTAGTAACCGTCGCCCAGCTTCAGTGGAAGACAGCCTTACAATTTGAGAGACTTTTTGAGCTTCTACTATTTCTTTGAATGTGTTATGAATGCCTAGCTCGTTGAGCTTGGTCGTGCGGGTGCTGCCCGGTAACCCGAGCACCTGTTTAACGCACCGGCGGATGATCACGTCGAGACGGCGTACATCTCCTTTTTGCCACAGGTGGGCGGGAGCCACATAGTTGATGTGGCTCATGAGGAACGCGTGGAATAGTCTGCGGAGATTCTCCTCAGACAGTCCCCCGCGCTTGTTAGCTACTCTGTTAATTAATTTAGCCATTGCTTCGGCCTTCTTAGAAATGTGAGTGATACTGGCGTCGTTATGGCCGTTGGCTTGAATGACCATGCCTAGAATGCGAACTTGGTCCACCGTGGGGATCGGTGTACCGTCCGTCGTCAGGACGCTGATTTCCGCGTATGCGTCTCTGCGCGCCTTGTATTTCGGGCGGTAGAGTAGTAATTCTGATTTCTCTGCCGATAGCGAGAGACCGGCCTGCCGTAAGAACGTTTGTACCATGTTGACCGCTTCTTGCAGTCGCTCCTCGATATGGCCGTCACTGCCGCTCGTACTCCAGACGGTGATATCGTCTGCGTAGAAGGCGTGGCTGATGCCGTCGATCTGTGAGAGTTGTCGCGACAGAGCGCGCATGGAGAGGTTGAACAGGAACGGAGAGATCACGGCCCCTTGGGGTGTGCCCCTCGGTCCCAGGTTGAACTGCTTCGAGCCCATAGAGCCGAGTTGGATTGTAGCTGTCCTGTCGCGTAGGAAAGAGCTAACGTAGTTGTAGAAACGAGTACCTAATCCTGCCTCGCGAATCGAGTTGAGGATGTGAGAGTGGTTTACGCGGTCGAACGCCTTCTCGAGGTCGAGCGCTAGGATGGCTCTAGTGTCTCTGGTGATCTTATCCATGAGCTCGTATTTGAGCATCAGCATTACGTCCTGCGTGGACATGGACGGGCGAAAGCCAATTTGGTTGATCGGTAGAATCTGACGCTCCTCTACGAATTTCGTGACTCGCTTGAGGATTACGTGTTCGGCCACCTTACCCACACAGGACGTGAGCGAGATGGGACGAAGTGAGCCTAGCGCTAAGGGTTTACCCGGCTTGGGGATAAGTATGACGGTTGCCTCGCGCCATGAAGGCGGGACGTTACCTGTCTCCCAGATTTTGTTAATGTGCTCGGTGAGAAGTTGTATGTCCTCCTCGGCGAAATTTTTAAGAAGCTTATTCTGTATACCGTCGGGACCCGGGGCCGAGCGGCAGTTGAGTTCGGAGAGGACCGCCTTAACCTCGGCGCAAGTGAAGGGGGATCCTAGTGGATCCTCCTCCGTAGCGTCCGGGGCAGGCGGGTAATCGGATGGGGAGCTAGGTTCGGTACATAGGTAACGCGCAGCTAGCTCGTCAGTGATTTGAGTGTCAGTCTTACCCGAGATTTTGAGTTTGTGGATTAGTCTGTCTATCGTGAGTTGTTGGGATGCTGTCGACGGTTTGTCACCTAGTAAGTGTTTCAACAGGTTCCATTTGGCCCCGTTTCTCATTTGACCATCAACCGAGTTACACACTTCGTCCCAGTGCTGACGCTCTAGGTTACGGCAATGTGCCTCGATTTGACGATTGAGTTCAGCTATCTTTTTACGAAGGTTACGATTGAGCTTCTGCGTGCGCCATTTCGCGTGCAGTGATTTTTTAGCTTCGAGTAGGTGAGCTAGCCGGCTATCCATTCGCTCGACCTCCAGTTCGGTTTCAACATCCTGAGTCGAGTTTGCAACGTCCTCTTTGAGTCGTGCGAGGAGTTCTGCTAGGGTTTTGTAGTGAGTGTCGTCGCGTTTCCTGAGCTCTCGAAAACGATCCCAGTCCGTAATGCGAAACTGTCTGATTTTGTTTGTAGAGACGTTTACGTTCGTCTGTATAATGTAATGATCACTGCCCAGATTCTCACCTAGGTTAGTCCACGTGGGTTGTCCCGCGTGCCTAACCATCGTGAGGTCCGGGGTGCTATCGCGCGTAACCGAGTTACCTACTCGTGTAGCTGAAGTGGGATCTGTTAGGAGCGTGAGTCTATGTGTGTGCATTTGTGATACCAGGGCAGTGCCCTTACGGGAAGAGCCGCGGTACCCAAAGTCTGGATGCGTGGCATTGAAGTCTCCCCCGATTATGAGCATGTGGTCCCCTGCAATTTTGCTCGCGCGCTGAAAGAGGACCTGAAATGTAGTTTGCGTGTTTCTGGGTGTACTATATACGTTAAGAATAAAAACTGACTGTTTAAGCTTTGAATTTGGGATTAACTCTATCATAATGTGTTCGTCTTTGAGATCGGGGCGGACCTCGTGGCGAACATATGCGTACTTCTTGGAGATGAGCGTCGCTATCCCTCGCGTTCCCACTCGATGGTCCGCTTCAGTGCGATAGGCACGCAAAACGGGGTCGGCGGTTAGCGTTTCTTGTAAGAGAATTACGGCAGGCCGATTGGCGCTAGATTGAATGAATTGTTGCAAAGCTGCCTTCCGCTTGGGAAAGCTGAAGCAATTCCATTGCCAAATTACAAGATTGCTTGTGTTAGCCATGATTACTGCATAGGGGTTGGCGCACGAACCGCCGCGTGCTGTCCTTCTAATATTTGTAACCGCGCGTGGAGCTCGGTGAGCTGGAGGGTGTGTGGAGTCATATCGGCAGCTCGGTCTGCCGCAATGTCTGCGCGGAGGCGGGCGAGTGCCTCCATGAAGTTAGACATAGTAACGGGCTCGTCGGCCGGGTCCTCGGCCGCGCGACGCTTCGCGGCGCGATTGGCGTTCGGCGAGGTAGTGGGGGCGGGTTCAACGGCCGGAGCGACGGGCGTCGGTGCCTCGACAACGCTTTCTCTCGGCTGCTGCAGGTTTCGAATAAGTGCTTTGAATTCTGCGTTTTCTTTGCGCAGAAACGCTAGCTCGCGTTTGAGCTCTTGAATCTCATCTTTCTCATGCTGTGGCAAGTTACCCGTGCGCGCGGAACCGCGAGTCTCACCTTTACCGGCGACTCGGTCGGCCCAGGTAGGTGTTGCAGTCGGACTCTTGGTGGTGGTAGGCAGGTGCTTCGTCGGTTGACTCGGGGCTGGTTGCTTGGGCGTCGGCTGTTGCTTGGCCGAGCCTCCTTGGGTCTGTTGGTTGTTGTTGCGCCGGCGTCTGCGGCGGCGTCGATGTCGAACGACGTAAGGGATTTGATAGCGATTTCGGCATGTGCGGTCGCCCGTAATATGGGCCTCGCCGCACAACGCGCACTTGGGTGTAACGCACACATGGTCGGGTCCGGTGGGTTTGATACCGCAGTGTTCACAGACTTTCTCAGATGGAGTAGGGCAGACGTCTTGTCGATGCCCGACTCGGCCGCAGTTGCGGCAGGTGTCGATCTGTCGCTTGTAGAGCGTGCAACGCAGCAGAAGCATGCCGCAGCGCACATAGTTGGGGACTTTGTGTCCGTCGAAGAGAAGGATGATGGTGGTTGTATCCTTGATTCGTCGTACCCCCATTAACGTGGGGTTGTGTGATGAGACGAACAGGCGTTGTAGCTCTGAGTCTGGAAGGTCAGCGTCGACCCCTCGGACTACGCCTCGGCTGGTGGTGCCAGAGGCGACTACGTAAGCGGATACTGGATGCGCTCGCTCCATGAGAACAATTTCTCGTACTTTAGCGTACGCTTCGGCCGTTTGTAAGCTCGACGTGCTGATTACAAAGATATTCTGTGTGTCGTTAGTGCAAACGATATCTTCCTCTGCCGCCGTTGGCGGGAGTCGTGCAGCGAATAGTAGAGCTTGTAAGAACTTAAGCTTGTTGCACTTACGCACATCCAGTCCACCTCCGGGGCGGACGATGACACGGTGATGATCCGTTGGCAGCGGGGGGAGCCGGCTGGCGGCTGCAACCCTCGTCGCAGCTCCGGTTCGCAGGGCGCCAATGCGGGCGCCGGCTGGCTTGCCGGTGGTAGTAGTTGAAGATGTTGCTCGACGTCGAATTGCTTCGATCCAGCCAGGCGCGCTGGCTTCCTCTTGAGTGATTAGTTCTCCCTCCACCATGGCCTCAGGCATGATAGCGGCGCCGCGGCGGGACGCGCCGGCGCAGGGGTACGTAGTCGTGTTCAGCACACTTGAGGCCTAGCGAGCGAGGCGAAACGTTGGTCGAAAAAGGAAAAAACTCTGGGTGGCCCGGGCCAAAACTGGTATCCGGGTGTTCCCCTAGACGTAGCGAAAACGTTGGTGACAAAATTAGGGAAGATTTCACACAGTAGACCGGCAAAAAGCATATCAGAAGGCGGAGCCGATGCGGAGACGTCCGCTCGTCTCGACGCCCACGACAGTCCGACAGGGGTAAACAGGACTGGGTTAAACAGGACAGGACTGAACAGGGCCAAACGGGAGTGGACTAAACGGGGACAAACTGGTCTGGGCTAAACGGATTCAAACGGGGACAAACTGGTCTGGACTAAACAGGTTCAAACAGGGGCAAACAGGGGCAAACAGGTCTGGACTAAACAGGTTCAAACGGGGTCCCGTTCCATAATCCTATTTGATGAAACCCGTTTGAAATCAAATAGGATTTTTTAGTAGGGTCACCTTTACTGAGATAGCAATAACTGAGACAACGTAGGCGTGTTGGCGCCGCGGTCGCCGTGCTGTCCAGGTATCGACGGCGCACGTGCGTGCCCCGCGCTCAGAGCAATTAGCAGGCCTCGAGAGACACTTAGTGCGCTTGGTTGCAAAAGTGACATACCCTCGCCGACGCACGCTCGCGCTGCACTCAGTCGCATCGGCCGGAGCAGCAGGGCAGTGTTCAGCAGCTTCCCTTGCTGGCGTGAGCACAGTTAGCCATGCTGAATAGTGGCTGCGCACAAACCACGCCGTGGTGCATCATGCGCACCACCGGTATGGATTAGCAAACGAAAAGGTAAATCTATATTGTCATGGAGATCACCACAAGCTCGATGTTTTCTTGTGTTCCTCAGCTGTACGAGCCATGTTTTGAAACAACAAGACCGTTTTAAGTACGAATCACTTTAGGGGCACGGGCTGTCGGTGCCCGTCGCACAAGATCCGTCGTCATCACGCTCAAAAACAAGTGCTCAAAACAGGGTCAAAACAAGTGCAGAATTCAGTAAAACTGCGTCAAAATGAACTAACGTGATGCATAATAATTTGAAAGAAACGAATAATCAAGAATTAGGCACATAATTAGCAGAAACTTGTTAAAATCGGTTCCGAAACGCCAGACTGGTACGAGCGCAGCGCAAGTCTTGTTTGCCACCACCCCACAAGCGCTCGATTTGTACAGCGAAGCTGCTAAGGGCTCACCTTTTGATCGTCGTGTCCGGCAATAGAAAAAAAAATTACAGCATCTTCCCGTAGGGGAACCCTGAGTAGTATGCGAAGCAGCCATGGGGTCGACTCAAGTTAGTTTTATCAGCTGTATAAACTTGGACATGCAGCAGCACCAGCAACGCGCAGAACTGTAGTCGACGCCGCCGGCGTTTTGCCCGCGTTCGCACCGAACTCGCGCGGCGTTGGTGACTGTTGCCGGTGCCTCTAAGGCGCCTGCCGTCGCGCGCCTTTAACCTAAGCTGCTTCGCATTATCGCGCGCTGAGCCGCAGGTGTTGCCATTCGTTGCGCAATCCGGAGAGGAGCGTCGGAGAGAAGAAGAGGAATGCCGAGAGGAGAGGAGTTGAGACAAGGAGAGGAGGGGGAGGAGGATGCGCATGCGCAGTAGAGATGTGGACGCCGCACGGCGGAGGGAGCAAGGGAGGGAGTGACATAGCCCCGACCACAAGCTGCTTCGCATCTAAAAAAAGTTGCAGTGGCTTAGCTCGGCTATGCCAGGATATACGTAGCGTTAGCAAAGGTTCAGCTGATTATTCTTAGCTTTCCTGGTTGTCTCCTACGCTCAACCGCTAATTGCCAGGCAACTACTTCGGGATCCGATGAGTCAAGCTTCTCCGTTCTTCTGCGCTGTTGAGCATCATTTGCGCTCTCCTTCTCCATGGCTATACCACACTGGCAAACGCCAGTCAGAAGCGCAGCGGCTCCAGCGCAGTGTCAGACGGCGACTGCACAGCGAGCGCGCGCCGGCGCCAGTGCGTCTACCACGGCTACGACGTCACCCCTCTGGAATGCGCAGCCCGGCGGCGGTGAGTCGCGCGCGGCGGCGGCGGAGTGCGCGAGAGGTGCCGGCTACGGTCGCTCCGGTGCTCAAGCCGTGTGACATCACTAATCCTTGCGCATGCGCAGCACGGCTCTTGATGTGCCGCGCGAAACGGGCTTGGCTAGGCCACTGTAGCTAACGCTACAAAACTCTCTCTGGCCGTATGCTGTATGTGCGAGTAAAAGCGAGCGAGGGCGAGGGACGCGCGCTTTCACGGGGAGCGAATGCACGCCGGAGGCCCGGAGAGCAAACGCGACTTATGTGCGAGTGAAAGCGCGCGATTGCGAGGGACGCGCGTTTTCACGGGGAGCGAACGCACGGCGGAAAGCAAACGCGACTTCCCAGTGGAACGGGAGTGGTGGGCGAGGAGGGCATTCAGGCACCCTAGACTCTGCGTGTGCGTGCCCGTTCTTCTTTCGCTCCCACTTACCCCTCCCCGTTGGCGCTGAGCCGTGCTCCCTTAAGGGCTGCAGAAGATAGCGCCAACCTTTCCCTTTTCCCTCAAGAACCACTTATCAGATCCCACTGCGGCGCATGCGCGCAACCCTGCCGGCCTCGCCGCCAATTCTCTCTGGGCTCTCGTCCACCTCTCCCCTAACAGTGTCGACAACGGCGTGTAGCCGTTCCTCACGAAGCCAGCGTTCTGACAGCGGCTGTGTGCGGTCACACAAACTACGCGCACAACTATTGTCGACGGCGGCGGCATTTTGCCCGCGTTCGCAACGAACGCGCGCGGCGCTGGTGACGTGTTTATGAAGAGCGTGCCAACCTTTGCCGTACCCTTATGGCGGTGTACCGTAGCGACCATAAGGCCATGGTCCCTGCATGTGGTAACTAAATAAATTAAAACCACCGGATCATGTATATTTCTAATTCTTTAATAGTTCAAATAACCAAATACACCATCACATCTTAATAGTCATAATTGGAAATACATAATTCCCACCATATAGTACAGTTTCCCTGGTCTTCCATCTCCACCCCAATGGAAGGGCTGACAGTTTTTGTTATATGTACCAACTCCTGCCACGCCGCCGGATAGTCCGTTTCATGAGCCATTAATGCTCCGGTGCGCAAGCCGTGGCGTTAATACGTAAGTCGTCGTAGCATCGTTGCCGTCGCGACACGCACGCACGCACGCACACGCTCGCACGCACGCATACACACACACGCACGCATATGCATACGCGCACGCACACACGCACGCACAAACGCGCTCACGCACACGCACGCACACGCATAGGTACACGCACACACACGCACGCACAGTTACTTCCTGTAAACGGACATATTGCACCATCCGGTAACCCTTTGCGGGCCCTGCTAGTATCAGCAAAATGCATCGCATTTATTGTAGCAGGGCGTGGGAAATGTATAATTTTCTTCGGTGTTTGTTTCTACAAAAGACCTCACCTTCTTGAGAGACCGTGTCTCCTACTGTCGTAATGGCTGTCAGGCGTAAACGATACTACAATAAAGCGAGAGAAAAAAAAATAAAAAAAAAAATTGAAGTTGCCAAGCTGTGTTAACGAAGCCCAACAAGGCAACAGAAAATCATCTGTAGATAACAGCATTTCACTGTCTATTAGCATTTCGGAAGCTCAGTTCGAATTCTTTGCAGAACTTGTTCGGTATGATTGCTTTGTTAGGTTCACCTCCAAAGATGTAAGTACCGTGCAGTACTTGGTGCAGTCAACCGTTAACCATTGCTTTCCCGGGAAAGTCACGCATGCAGTGGCCATCTGTCATGTCATGCGAAGGAAGCGAGGGAGCTGGTGAGAGTGTATAAGAGTGAACAACGTATGGGGGTCCTGAGATATTGAACTCCCGGCGTTATCAAAACCACGAGAAATTACTCTAAAAAAAGGAATCCAGGTTTAATGTGCTTGCTCTCCCAGGGACAGGTGCTTTATTCTTCCGACGGTACGCTGCTGGCAGCGTGACAAAAGAAAGAAAGACCAAAAAGAATCGAGGCAGAAAATAGCGGCCCATCTGAATACATTTTAAGTGCGAAGCCCTTTATGGACCCGGGCTGTCGGCGGGGTCCGTCCCGTGTGATCTGTCGTGATCACGATAAAAAAAACGCTCAAAACAGGGTCGAGACAGTTGCAGAATTCATAAAAAACGCTTCAAAATAAACTCACATGATGCAGAATATTTTGAAAGACCGGAATAATCAAGCATTAGGCGCATTAATTAACAGAAATTAGTTAAAATTGCTTTTATCTTCAGCAAAGCTTTGGCTCCATGTGAATGGTGGTTTGGCTCCATGTACGTGGCGGTTTCCTACCAGTCGTGCCGTAGCACATGCGTCAAAACGGATGATGGATTACTAAACACAAGATAAACAAAGGATAAAGCAAGATAAACAGAAGGAAAACACAAGGTAAAGAAGAGAAACACCGGCGCATCACTGCTTCTCACTTCCCCAGGTTTCACGTGAGGGGAGCTGCATTACCGCTGGACTTGCATTTGCGCTTTCTCTTTGCAGGTTTTCAATGAAGTCTCTTTTAGATGTTTTCATTGGTTGGGGTGGGGTATTCATGCAGCGGTGCAGCTATCACTGCAAGTGGCCCTTTTCGGCAGGAATCCATCATTACAGCAAGTCCGTGCAGTGCAGTGAACGCTTCGGGCTCTGCCAGCCAACGAGAAAAGAGAACCAAGTGAAGGGCGCTCCACTGCGTGCAGATGATCGCCCGACGCCAACCAATTTACAGATTCACGGCAGGCATTATTAGCGTGCAGTGGGCGAACCCTGTTCTTTTCTACAGGAACGCGATGCCATATAATGACTGGCTGTCAAGATCGAGCTCTATGCTTAGCTGTACTACACTTCATTTGTGAGGCAGAGTATAACCTCGCAAATACTGCTGTGCAAAGAATGCAGGCTTTCACGAAAAGACACGCGCTCTGAAAAACAGTAAAAAATAATAAAAAGGTCAAGAAAAAAGTAACAAGTGCGTGAGAGAGAGAGAGAGCGCGCGGTAGTCAATAAGGGCGCTTGTACCTGCCTGGCTTGTTAATGAGGTTTAACGTAATCTGTGAAGCCGTGTCGGAAGCTGAAGAGCTGCCCAACTGTGAACACAGGAAAGACAGCGCGCAATGCACGAATGGCTTAGAAAACGTTAGAAATCGCGTGGCTCATTCCGATCTACCACAGCGATCGTTGCATATTTGACAACCATTAGATTATGCGGTGATGTCAGAGAACAAAAGCCTTCAAGAAATTTGCTTGAACTTGGATTGCGTTCAAATAAAACGTACGAAGGCGCATATATGTGTTCATGACAGATGTAAAGTGTGCAGACTATTATAAATTTATCATGTCACTGAGAAACACATGGATGCTGGATAAAGTGTAACTGCAGAGCGCATCTAATAAACACTGACGCGGCGTAAGTTCGCGACGAGTTCGTGAATTTAAACGGGCAACCATGTAAGAGAACGTGTAGACGGGAAACTGAGTAGATTTTCTCTGTAGGAAGGCGAAAAGTGAGGCGTGGCGCTATTAGGAAGATTTAGAAAAGGTTTATATAAGATAAGGTTAGATGACATTTAGATAAGGCGCAAGGCGCTTGCGTTCCGCTTCTGTACGCAAGCCGCTTGAGTCTCAGCAGATATGCTTTGCAGGCTACACAAGCCTCTTGCGTCCCTTGAACTAAATTTCTGCGTCCGGCGATGTGGCGTATAGAGCAACACGAGGGAGGCATACGCTGAGCGGGCAGTGCACATGCCCGACCTGCCGAACAAGCCGTCTACTCTAAGTTGGAGACTGGGCCTGGGCTAGCTGGGTGGAGAATGGGGAGATAGAAAAGTTCAACATCATGCGGCCCGTGATGGGGATATTCAGAACTATAGGGCGCGATAATTGCATCGACTGCACCGACTGGCCGCTCGAGGCACTTTGCGTCTATTCGCGGGCTTCTTTCGCACTCAGAGAAACACTTTTATGTATCCCGTATTGAGCAACAGGAAGCTGTATAGGGAGGATTTCATGTTGCTCTACAATTTTCTCATTGCCACTTTCAATCGAATTCTATTATTTGAGAAGTCGAATAAATAAATAAATAAGACTAATTATGCAATTAGGAGGAATGGAAGAAATAATATGAATATCTCCAAGTGACGCCGAACATTACCTTGGCTCTGTCAAGCTACCTGACTTTTGCATACGTTTAAATCTTGGTGTATAATACTTGAGACACCCTGGATATAATCGGGGATGAACGCACCCCGCAACTCAGTTGCGCATGCTCTGTTTGCATCGGAGGTGAAAGTCTGACCACCGAACAACGAAAATGGGCGACAGAACCCAAGAAAGTTAATCGCTTGAAGAAGAAAAAAGGTGTAGCGCTGACTGAATTGTTTTTTGTGTCACAGTCTGTCCTAACGGCGTCTGGCGGGAAAATAGCGAAGCGGCTGTGGAGAACTTCGCGAAGAAGCATTGCTGTAATATGGTTGCCGTGCAGAACACATCCACGCAACGTCTAACTTAGCATGAAAATCGAGCACATGTATGTAGTACGTGTGCGCTAGGTCACGTTTCCTTAATATTTGAAGAGAATGCCTTCATTGGCGAGTTACCGCCACTTTCCCGTATGAGGTATATGCTGTTTCGGACGTCTGCTTCCAGCCTATTTCGTGGGCCGATCCCGGCGATAGTGCAGTCCAAATATCAGTGCCACTGGAGCCACCGCGTAAAGTGCCTCTGCGTATGTGGCGCTGCGTATGCGTAACTCGGTTTGTGGTACTAGCTATGTACAACAGGAGCAAGTAGATATGTGATTACTATGATAATGATGGTAATTATGAAGCAGAACATTAGGATTTCGGTGAGGATGATGATGGCGACGACGACAATTTTGACAATGACAATGATGATGATTATGATGATGATAACAAAAAGTGGGTGATTCAGCCTCTAGTTGACGTCGGTCAAACCTCATCGCTCCCAGCGCGGCTCAATATAAACTCTACGGCTAATACACTCCATTCTTACTCCCAACTAGATCAGGAAGACATTGTCTTCCATGGACTTTAACAAGAGCTTGAATCTCGTTCCATATTTTTTTTTTTTTGTGCAACTTAGCTCGACTTAGTGGGACACTTCCTTAAGAGCCGTATTACACGTTCAGTCCTTCGTGATTCTGGCGACTCTCTCCTTTTGATTCACAACATTCCATATTATTCTTCCTGGTTAATCGGTATTCATGTTCAATAACCCATCGTCTTAATGTGGTGCAAAAATTTCGCTCAGTGCTGCGTGTTTAAAACATCGGCTCTCTAACGCCACGCTTTTCTTTTTTTCGCGATAGCAATTATACGGTAGCTCGGGTTCGCACCGTCGGCGTTGTTGTGCTGCCATGATATCAACGCGCATGGGCGGACCACGCGTGGAAAGTTATCGCAATACAAGCAAGGCACAAAGCTGCACACACTCACAAAGCAAGCGTCAGGCCTTCGCAAGTCTGCCAAGTTTTATGCGATAGCAATTATATGGACACTCAAAAGCAGATTTCTGC
This sequence comes from Dermacentor silvarum, assembly GCF_013339745.2. Lineage (NCBI taxonomy): Eukaryota > Metazoa > Arthropoda > Arachnida > Ixodida > Ixodidae > Dermacentor > Dermacentor silvarum. The sequence goes on from NC_051163.1 coordinate 108,295,428, forward strand.
CGTCGGCGTCGCCGTCGCCGTCGCCGTCGCCGTGAGGTTCCGTATGACGTCATTTGGAGATGAAATCGTCGCCGCGCGCCGAACGCTGTATGTGCGAGGTGAAAGGGCGCGAGGGGCGCGTCTTTCACGGGGGAGTGAACGCACGGCGGAGAACAAACGCGCGTTCTGCGCCGTGCTCGCTTAAGGGCTGCAGAAGTAGGCGTCTCTTTTCTCCTTTACAATGACCATATATGTAGAGCAAACGCGCCTTCTTCAGACACGCGAGAGTCCGTGGGGGAGGGGGAGGGAAGGGAGCCGACTTTTAGCTGCGGCACCAAGTGCCTATTTATATCAGAGGCTCCAGCAACAGTCACCAACGCCGCACGCATTTTGAGCTGACGCGGGCAAAACGCCGATGGCGTCGACAACAGTTCTGCGTGTTGTTGCTACCAAAGCCGCTCACCTTACTTCGTATGACATTGCTGTGTTGCTATCGCATTCATTGCTTCACCCTTAGGGCGAAACTGTGACATTTTTGACCACCTCCATTGTAAGGGAAACGTAAATGAAAGTGAGGGAGACCTGCACCACAGAGGTATCCCAGGTTTAAAACAATTAAATAAAAATGAAGAGGGGTATAAACCCAAGACAGGTTTTAGAAAAAAGCCAATTAACAAATAATCTGTCTGCCCTTCCACTGGGGTGGAGATGGAAGGCCAGCAAAGCTGTACTATGGTGGGAATTATGTATATCAATTATGACTAATAAGATGTGATGGTGTAATTAGTTATTTGAACTATTAAAGAATGAGAAATATATGATACGGTGGTTTTTATTTATTTTGTGACCACAGGGACCATGGCCTTATGGTCGCTACGGTACACAGCCATAGGGTGTACGGCAAAGATTGCCAGTATCTTCGTAAACACGTCACCCACGCCGCGCGCGTTCGTTGCAAACGCGGGCAACACGCCGCCGCCGTCGACAACAGTTCGGCGCGTTGTTTGTGTGACCGCACATTACCGCTGTGAAAATGCTGGCGTGAGCAAGCGTGCCAGCAGCAGCGAGCGCAGGTTCATGCGGTCTATCGCTTCAACAGAAACTGAGCGGCGAAAGCACAGCGCATAAAAGGTAGGAGCCATGTTACAGACCCCTTTGAGAATATGGTGCGCACGACCGTCTGGAGCCGCGCAGAGTGCAAGTTGCTCGCAGAGCAGAAGCCGCACCCCCTCCCTCCCCCGCTGCCTTCCAGCTGTCCTCCTTTCACGTCGGTGATTGAGTCGCCAGTTCCCCGTCGCTCGTTGCGTTGTTCCTCCGAACGAACGGCACGCGGCCGGGCTGTGCGAGTCGTAAGGGCAACTGATAAGAGCGCTATGGCGATGTCTGCGTGATGGAACGGCTAAACGCTGTTGTCGACACTGTTAGAGGAGAGACGGCCGAGAGCCCAGAGAGAGTCGGTGGCACAGGCAGCCGAGGCCGGCAGAGCTGCGAGCATGCGCCACAGTGGGAGGGTGGGCACGCACACGCACACTCTAGGGTGCCTGGATGCCCTCCTCTTCCACCGCCCCGCTTCCATTGGGAAGTCGGGTTTGCTGTCCGCTGTGTGTTCGCTCTCCGTAAAAGCGCGCGTCCTTCGTCTTCGCGCGCTTTCACTCGCACATACAGCATACGGACAATGACAGTTGTTTTCTACAGCCGGACGTGACCATCGAACAGTGAGCCCTTAACAGCTTCGCTGTAATAGAAAACTGTCCAAGTCGTAGAGACAATTCGCCATGAACAGAGGCCAGGCAGGTTCGGCATGAGGGCAAGCAGGTAACCCAAGTTGGCGAAGCAGCATTGTTATACTCAGCAGTGACGGGACTCTAAGGGCAGAACTGAAGTGAGAGAAACCGAAGAGGGAAAGGTAGGCAGGTTAACCAAGGACGTGCCCAGTTGGCTACCCTACACTTGAGGGGGGGAAAGGGAAGAATAGATAAGGAGAGAAAAAAATTGGAGTCAGTCATTCGCAGAACTGAAGGACTGAGGATGAGGGCAATGCCAAATTGATGGATAAAAAGCTGTGTGCAATGCAGAGTGCGGGAGAAACAAAACCGAGAACAAAAGTATACGGGCGTAGGCGCGGAGTGATAGGATAAATGGTGACGTCAAGTATGAGGAATGACGTCACACATTCCGTAAATAGTGTCCTCGGAGCATGGCTCCACCATAGTTGGCACAACCAAGGAAACTATAGAGTCAAGCTGAAATGTAGATGAAGTAAAGAAAGAGCAAGAAAAGAAGCGAAAATAAAAAAAAATCCATTACAAAACTAAGAGTATATGAGGATGCAAAAGAAAATGAAATCATGCACTCCAAATGTAAAGGATCAAGAAGAAGCAGGAGGAAAAAAGAAGGAATGGCAGGGAGGTCAATCAGACGCAAGTCCGGTTTGGTACCCTACATGGACGAAGGGGTTTAAAGGGATGAGCATAAGGAAATGAGAGAAAGGGAAGGAGGTACTTTCAGTGTGAACACGTGCGGTTGTCCAACAATTCACAATCGGTCACAGAGGCCAGTCGAGTTCGTGAATCGTAGCAATGCCCGCGTAGCTTTGTAGGCAGGGAAAGTAACTTGATAAGGTGGAAGCTTGGGCGAGTTGGTGAATCAATACCGACATGTGTGTACAGCGCAAGTATCTGGCTGTGATGCAATAGGGGTTCATGTGTGACATTATGCAAAAGTTGTTTTTATCACTTTTTCTCATGTATACAAAGATCAGTTGAAGTCAGCGCCTGTGTCGTGTTCTTCCTTCAGTACTCGTCTTATGCGCTGTGCACACATGTCGACATGGAAATTAAAACATGAAATGAGGCGATAAAGACGTATTAACAGTGGTCTCTTCCGTTGCTCAAGTAATAGTGAATTATAGTGAGCGGGCGTCAATGTAATGTCGCGGTGGTCTTTAAGCAAATCGGCAATCTCTAAGCTCAACGAGAAATGATTAAAGAAATGGTGCAAATCTGTGCATGTTTCACCGCAGGCACAATTACTATGTGGAGATAAATGAAAGTGAAAATAATAAAAGGCAACCGGGCGTGAGCAGTGATGAGGTGTGCTATTGGTTTTTGTGGCGGGAAAAAGCCCTATATGCCTTGGATATTCGGAACTCATTTGTAGAGTTCTGTGTCCGCGTCATCACGTGACCAAGCGACACTACACTGCGCGTAAGAAGAGGCTGGAAACTTCGTTTTATTGGAACTCGGTGTAGCTAAAATAAAGTGCGATATTCCGCCTGAGGAAGCGGAGTTGGCAATGTTGTCGCCAAGTTCATTGCCGTCAACACCCTTATGCGCGGGCGCACGGCATATTTCGACACGATGCAATGACATATTTGAGAGGAGCAGCTCTTTGATGTCGTGGACGTAGTTGTTATTAGTGGTCAAATTCGCTAATGCGTTAAGTAGCGAGAGACAGTCAGAAGAAATGTGTAGGGGGGTGACATGAGGCAATGTGCGCATGTATGTGAGTGCCCTTAATAGCGTGATAGTTTCGGTAGGTTAGGCGCTGGTGGCCCAATAATCCTGCACCCTCCGACTTTAGTGTAATGGCCATGAGGGTGAAAAAGCACAAAAGCAGAACCAGCAGAGTGATAAATATATGAGCCATCTGTATACACAAATTATGAACAGGTAAGGTCGTCACCACGCGGACCTGATGAAGTAGGAGAGGGTCAAAAGGGAAGCGGAATTTAAGGCTAGAATGAATATTCCAAGGATTGAATGAGTATTGAGTGTCCAAGGGATTGTACGTGGTAGGGCCATAGAAAGTGAGGACTTTAGGGGGGAATGGAGAAAACTGGGCATCTAAATGATCCAATTCAATACGAAGAGGGAGAGTATGAGCAAGAATCTGTAGGGAGGATGTTCGCGTTGCTCGAAATGGCCCAGTCAGACTGAGTAAGAGAGGGCGCTGTATGGAATTAATTTTAAGTTTGAATTGTGATGTGGGAAAGGTCGGCCGAGGGAAGAATCACCTGACTACATATAAGACGGAGAACAAGAGACAGCGAATAGTGCGTGCGAAAGAACAGCAGTAGACGGAAGGAGAGAAGATCAGATTTGGTGTGAAGATAGGTTAAATGATCGTTGAAGGTGAGATTAGTATCGAAAACAACTCTGGGAATTTTAATGCTGGGTTGTGATTTAAGTGTCGTACAGTTGACACGGACTGTGGGTTGACAGGTTCGTGAGGAGGAGGATGAGTGGCAGTTAGGGAAATACAGGAAGTACGATTTATCGGTGCTAATGGTGACATTAGATGTATGAACCCAAGCAGAGATTAGTCTAAGAGAATGCGAAGGTTTTGATTCGAGCTCTGAGCGGCTGGCGTCCGACATTACGAGCACCGTATCGTCGGCATAGGCCTGAGTGAGCACATCGGTTGGAAAGGATAGTTCCAACAAGCCATAAATTACAATTTTCCACAAAAGTGGGCTGATGGGCGAACCTTGGGGGCTGCTGATGTGGGAGCGGCGGATACTTCGCCGGCCTGCGACCGAAAAGTGACAGTGCAATCGCTGGGGAATGATCGGAGAGAGAGAAACGAGAAGGGAAAGGTAGGGAGGTTAACCAAGGACGTGCCCGGTTGGCTACTCTACGCTTGGGGAGAAGCAAGGGGGAAGAATAGATAAGGAGCGTGAATATAAAAAAATAATAAAGAGTCAGTCATTCACACAGTCAGTCGCAGAGGAAGGTCCATTGTCACAACCACTCATACAGTCCAGTCTCCTTCAAGAAGTGAAGAAGGGCTTTTGTGCCCTTTCGCATGCAAGAATGCGTAAGCCATGGTCCCAGAATCTTTTCCTCTGAGAGCACGCTGCTATCTAACATGCTGAGTTCAGCTTGTAGAATCCGTCGTTGAGCGTCAAAAGCTGGGCAATGACACAGAAGGTGCTCTAGCGTCTCATCGCACGCGCACGAATTGCATGCCGCACTGTTAGCCATTCCTATTAGGAATGAGTAGGCATTTGTAAATCCGACGCCCAATCACACGCGACACAGTAAAGTTGCTTCGCTACGAGAGAGTCCAGGTGGTAGGCGAAATCGCACTTCAGGGTCGAGAGAGTGCAAGCCTGAGTTGCTGAAACTTGGTGAATTTCATCTTAGCAGTGTGATGTGGCGAGGAAGTGATTGAAGTTGCCGTGCAGCGTCCGCTCTTGAGAGCGGTATAGGCACTCACTGATGTTTTTGATGAGCCGAGCGAGCAGCTTTATCGGCGCTGTCATTGCCGACAATTCCGCAGTGGCTCGGCAACCACTGAAATACAATCTCGTGTCATTTGTCGATCGCGTGGTGATGAGCTTGCCTTATTTCGTACACCCATGACGTAACCCATGACGTAGGACAAACTGCAGAGTTTGTAGGGCTGCTTTCTAATCGCAGAAAATGGCCCAACGATTTGGTGGTTGCTGGAGCACGCAATGGATTGCACCTGGAAGAGCCGCAAGTTCTGCTGCTGTCGACGTGGTGTTGTGAGAGTTACGTGCAAAGAGACAGCGTCCGATGGAAATACCACTGCTCCGGTAGAGCTGTTGGAATTGGTGGAGCCGTCCGTGTAAATATGTACTCAGTCAAGATAAGACTCGTGTAGGCAAAGCAGGGAAAACTGCTTCAGGGCTAAGGGAGAAGATAGTACAAGTTCAGGGGGTAGTTGTGGGACCATAAAAAGTGCAGAACTAACGGGTTCTAGACGCTATCGAAGGTGCCCCCCCGCAGGGGCGTCTGCGTGAGCAGGCCCCTCCCGCCTTTAACCGTGTGTGGCTTTGCCGTGTCCGGGGAAAAGGGGATCCTGGGGGTTGAGCCGATGCCGGGTGTTGGACCTTTACGGCCCCTCGGCGGAGGCAACACGCCCCTTTGGCCTCAGCTTCACGTAGATGGCACCCCCGGACTGACCCACCCGGGGGAAATCGGTGGTCGCCTTTTCCTGTCCCTCTCCTCAATCTATTGCTTCCCTATCAACTTTCCTTATCTGTCCCGTCATCTCCTTTCTTCATACTTTTTCTGTCTCTTCTAGGCGGCTTGGTTTAACCTCGTGCTCTATACCCCACCTTGAGTATGGCGGATTGGGTTATAGCAGCGATGCACGGCTGCTTATGCAAGTCGTTGCTCTATCAAACTTGTAGCGTACCCTTGTTGGGCTCCGTGGTGGGTGGCTGCCATTGCTGCTGAAGTAACTACATCCAGCATGCACAGAGCATCATTTCCTCTGCTACCCGATCGTACTGCTGCAAAGCGCGTACGCACCGAAGTCTTCCTGAACTTTTTCGCTCCACGCAAAGAATCTTTCCCACGCTACCACTTCATCCACAGCGACAAATCTGAAAAACCAGTAAGCGTTATTTCACATTTTGAATTGTCTCAAGATCCCTGACAGACACCATTGGACCAGGCTATAAAGCTAGCAAGATGGCAAGCGGTGACCTCCTCCTTGAGGTTCGTGACAAGCTGCAACATGAAAAACTCGCAAATCTCACAACCTTTGCAGACATCCCAATAACAGTGACACCACATCCGGGGCCTGATTTCAGATTCTGACCTCTTAGAACTAATCGAAGCAGAACTGTTGGAAGGTTGGCAAGACCAAAAAGTCATTGAGGTAAAAAGACTAAAAATCAGGCGAGACAACAAAGAAATTCCCACAAAACATCTGATCATTACATTTGCCTCTAGTGTGCTACCAGAAGCACTCGAGACAGGCTATACCAAAATCCGTGTAAGACCATACATTCCCAACCCTCGCCGACGTTTTAAGTGCCAAAAGTACGGCCACGGCCCACAAAGCTGCCGAGGTCAACTCACTTGCGAAAAATGTGGTGACAAAGACCACACTTCCGAAAACTGTTCCGGAACACCCCATTGTGTGAACTGCGAAGGTGAGCACCCTGCATATTTCCAATCCTGTGAAACCTGGAAAAGAGAAGAAGTAATCACATTGAAAATCAAAGAAAACTTATCGTTTCAGGAAGCGTGAAAACGTGTTTCTGTTTTTCATACCGCAAGGTATGCTGGTGCGGTGCACAAGGGGGCAGCGTCGCCGCAGACTCCGGCATCGGCCCGGCCCACAAACAGTGTGGCTGGGCCACCAGCCCCCTTGGCGAAAGCAGCTGACGCTGCTTCGCCGTCCGCGAAGGGGGGCCCGTCAACCTCCAGGTTGGTGGCCCCATAGGTCTCGTCCGACGTGTCGAGGACTTCACACCCAAAACAGCGCTCTCAAGGGCGCGTGTCCAGCGCCTCACAAGAGGCAATAGACACAACACCTATTCAGACGGCGCAGTCTGCGCCTAAGGAGCGGCGGGATTCTCTCGACCGCTCCAAAAAAGACAAAACTCGCGTCACGGCGCCTGGAAAGGGCCTCGTGAGCTAATCTCACAGCACAAACACTTTTTTCATCATGGAGACACAAATATTACAGTGGAATGTTAGAGGACTCCTTCATAACCTCGACGACATTACAGACCTCCTATACAAATATAATCCAAAATTACTGTGTGTTCAAGAGACGCATTCAGTATACCAGTTTCAGTTCAAGAAACTTTCAGTATAGCGCGTATCGTAAAGCCCGAGACGACGCTGTTGCGTCGTCCGGTGGTGTAGCAATAGTTGCCGAGAAGTCGGTGGCTTGTCGACATGTGGCCCTTCAGACGGCCCTTGAGGCGGTGTCAGTTCGGGCCATTCTATTTAACAGACTAGTAACTGTCTGTTCCATTTATATACCCCCCAACCAATACCTTGAAAAAACATACTTTTATAACCTCATTGACCAGCTTCCCGAACCTTACATTCTCGTGGGAGATTTTATTGGTCACAACACGTTGTGGAGAGACTCGCGATGCGACGCGAGAGGTCGACTCATTGAAAATGTTCTTCTGACCTCTGGTGCCTGCCTTTTTAATAAGAAGGAGCCGACCTACTATAACGCCCAACATGATTTGTATTCATCGATAGATCTAGCAATTGGATCTCCTTCTCTTCTGCCTGACCTCGAATGAAATGTCACTAACAATCCCTTTGGAAGTGACCACTTCCCCGTAACTCTAAACTTAATAACGCAGCATGATAATCCTCCCAGTATTCCTCGATGGAAATTAGCATCGGCTGACTGGTAGCATTTTAAAGAATCAACTTATTTACCACGAGATTTTATAAACAATTTTAGTATCGACGATGCTGTTGCATATTTTACTGCTTTTATTATTAATGCTGCTGAAAAGTTTATACCACAAACAAATGGTGGTTCACTTAAAAGACGTGTTCCCTGTTGGAACGAAGTCTGCAGAGAGGCGCGAAAGAGACAGAATAAGGCATGGGGCATATTGCGTACATCGCCAAACGCAGAAAATCTAATTCAATTTAAACACGTTAAATCGTAGGGAAGGCGGACACGACGTCAGGCAAAGAGAGAATGCTGGGTGAGGTTTCTATCCGGTATAAATTTATACACACCGGAGGCAAAAGTGTGGAACGGCTTAAGGAAGCTAAAGGGGCAACAAATTCATCCGTTGCCTCTGGTGAATGACCAAGCGAATACCTTGCAGGACCAGGCAGACTGTATTGGGGAGCATTTTGAGCGCGTTTCAAGCTCAATCAATTATTCGTAACCCTTTCCTAAATATAAACCGATAGAAGAATGTAAGCAATTCGTACGCAAATGTCGACAGAACGAACCGTATAACCTTCCTTTCAGTATTGCCGAGTTGAGAGCTGCCTTGATCGCATGTAAGAGCTCTGCACCGGGACCAGACAGAGTGATGTATGACATGATTAAGAACGTACACCCCGATACACAACTGCCACTACTCGCACTTTTCAACACTATTTGGGTGGCCGGATATCTTCCGTCCGCATGGAAAGAAGCGACTGTGGTCCCTGTATTGAAGCAAGGTAAAGATCCTTCCCCGGCGGCAGGTTACCGCCCCCCCCCCCCCCCATAGCTCTCACAAGTTGCGTATGTCAGCTATTTGAAAAAATGGTTAATCGACGACTCGTACATTTCCTTGAACTGAACAAAATGCTTGATCCCTATCAGTGTGGCTTTAGCGAAGGGCGATCCACAACTGATCACCTTGTGCGCATTGAAGGAAATATCCGAGACGCATTTGTACATAAACAGTTTTTCTTATCGGTATTCCTCGATATGGAGAAGGCGTATGACACAACATGGCGTTACGGAATCCTGAGAGACTTGTCGCGAATGGGCATTCATGGCAATATGCTAAGCCTAATAGAAAGCTATTTCTCTTATCGTACCTTCCGTGTCAGAATCGGCAATGCACCCGAGCACACCTCCTTGCCGTGTCAATCGGCAAGGAGGTGTGCTCGGGTGCACACTCTTTATCGTTAAGATGAACACACTCCGTGCCTCATTACCACCGGCTATTTTTTATTCCGTCTACGTAGACGACATACACATAGGCTTCAAGTCATGTAACCTCGCAGTGTGCGAGAGACAGGTACAGCAGGGCTTGAACAAGGTGTCCAAGTGGGCAGACGAAAACGGGTTTAAAGTTAACCCCCACAAAAGTTCTTGTGTTCTTTTTACAAGAAAGAGAGGCCGGTTCCAGATCCTTGTGTTGAACTGTATGGGCAACAAATACCTGTGAACAAAGAACACAAGGTTTTAGGCATCATACTTGACTTAAGGCTAACTTTCATTCCCTACATAAAATATCTCAAAGCAAAATGCCTAAAACAATGAACCTAATGAAGATTCTATCTCACACAACATGGGGCAGCGACAGAAAATGTTTAATGAATCTTTACATGAGCCTCATTAGATCGCGAATGGATTATGGTGCTGTAGTGTATCACTCTGCTGGCCCGAGCGCGCTAAAGATGCTAGATCCCGTTCACCATTTCGGTATTCGCCTGGCCACCGGTGCTTTCAGAACAAGCCCTATTGAAAGCCTATATGTACGATCGAATGAATGGTCACTTCATCTGCAGAGATCATACATGCAGCTTCACATACTTCCTCAAAGTCCACTCTAATCATGAACATCCGTGTTCTAAGACCGTTAACGATTTGACGTGTACTACACTTTTCCATAATCGACCCTCTGTGAGACAGCCTTTTTCATTGCATGTGAGGGAGCTTAGCGTTGAAATGGATGTCCCACTGCTCGAACATCGCATAATGTCTCCAGCTAAGCTGCCACCGCCTTGGGAGTGGAAGCTGATAGAATGCGATATATCTTTTCTAAAAGTTACAAAGTATGCAGCAGACCTCGAAATTCTAATGCATTTCCGTGAACTACAATCTAAGTATTCGTGTACTGAATTCTACACATCGTGTACTGAATTCTACGCATCAAAGTCGCACGCTGGCGTATCTTACGCGGCAATTGGTCCCTCTTTCTCCGAATCGGATGTATTTAACCCTTATACAAGCATCTCTACTGCAGAAGCCTATGCAGTGCTGTCTGCGGTTAAACACAATAAGAAATTAAAACTACAGAATGCAATAATATTCACGGACTCCTTAAGTGTCGTAAAGGCACTAATATCTATAAGAATACACAAAAATCCTGTTTTTTAGCTTCACACATACTTATGCAATATTTATTGATGTGGTAGACATGTGAGAATATGCTGGGTTCCTGGCCATAGGGGCATTGACGGTAATGAGCTAGCAGACCTAGTGGCCACATCAATTACATCTCAAGCTATTATTCTTACCGCTGCTATTCCTGGCACAGATCTCAAGCCTTTTTTGCGAACGAAACTGCGAAACCACTGGCAACGCTTGTGGGACGCCTAAACAAATAATAAACTCCGCTTGATTAAGCCACAGTTAGGTTTCTGGCCCTGTGCAACGAAAACACGACGAACTGATGTCCTATTCTGTCGCCTCAGAATAGGACACAGATATGGTACCCACAATTTTCTCTTGACTGGTAACGAGCCTCCAACCTGCGGTCGATGTGGTGAGAGGCTGACCGTCCACCATGTCCTCCTGGAGTGTTGGGAAGCCGAAGCGGAGAGAAGTAAACATTTTCCTCATGCATACAGCTATTGTGTCCCGCTCCATCCCTCCGTGTTTCTTGGGAAAGATCCACTTTTTAAAACCAAAGCAGTCCTCGCTTTTTTAAACGATGTTGTCTTACATGTCATAAGCCCAATAAATTCGTAGCGCATCCTCTCTCCGGAGGATGCCGCTGTGACAGTAGTTCAGTATAGCACCTGCCTCCAGGCCTTTGTGGTTCAAGGGCTCTGTTTAGGCAGTAGTGCTTTTGCCAATTACTACATCTGAAATAATTTGTATATCTTATCACTCTTTTTAATGTATTCTTCATTTCTGTAGTACGCGTCATTAATCATTGTCATAACCTTATTACATGTAGATTTTACGGACTTTACAGCGACTATTTTTAGGCCCCTTTACAGCCACGCCTCAACTAATGTTTTATCCACGCTTCATAATTCACTATTCAAGTACCACTGACACGACATTATCATCGCCTTGGAGCTCTTTGGCCACATCTGGCCCTTGCGCCAATAAACCCCACTAATCAACATCATCGAAGGTGCCTTTGAAGTGTAAGGATATGAGTAAGGCGTAGCGTTCCTTATCCTTGCAGGTGTCGACAGTTTGCCGCAGGTGGTAGAGAGCGACTGCGCACTCTTCGCGTGGGTAAAGCGGAATTGATTTTTATTAAGGTGGGTGGGTGGAATGTGGGAAATAATAAAGACAGGAATTTAGTAAACGTTAAAAAAATTGCCGAATAATGAATTCATAACGATTGGTCAATAGGAAGAAGGAGAGTCGGGAGGGTGGTTGGGTTTCGCAATAAAAATAATACGTCCTTTATCCAATGGGTAGAGAAACGTGATAAATTTAGACACTGATTAAAAAGGAAGGCGAAAAAGGTCGCACGGTAGGTGAAAACAGCTTTTAACACCATGGTCAAAGTGAGCCCATCGAGCTCTGTTGAAGCATTTATATTACCTGAATTACGTGCGTGAGAAATCTGACCACTAGTGAACGGAAGGTCAGTTATTGTATTGTAATAAGGGGTTTGAGTGATAACGCGAAGGCGAGTGTGAAAATCGTCATCCGTTGAGGGCGAGTCCAGTGAAATCTGTGCTGTGAGTAAGTAAGTCAGGCACGCTCGACGTAAAACAACCATTGGGAAGGGGGAAAACAGGGGAGCTGATTAGTTACATCAAATGAAAGTTTATCAAATGAAATGCGGAAAGGAAGACCGAAAATGTTGCGATTGGAAAGGTCGGTACAAAGTGATTTAGAGGTAGACGTTTTGGAGCGTCGTAATATTGGCTTTTGAAAGTCTGGCGAAGTAGGGAGTCAGTGGTTCTCTGGAAACGTCGGCGTAAGGCAGGAATGCTCGTTTACGTTCAAGTGGGAGTTCCGCTGTTCACCATGAGTTGTTAGATCGCTGCTGCGGTGTAACCCATCGCGAGTGAGTACGATAAAGGTCGTGAAACGTAAGACAGAACTTTGCGGTCAACGGCGTCAGAGGAATGGAGCGTCGCGGATGCTATCCTGTCGAACGAAGGCGAATGCACGAGCCAATCTGATAGTTTAGAAGTTCATGGTTTTGTCAAACGTTTTCAAGTTTTGGTTTACCTTGGCCGAAAAGTGAAACCTGGATAAACTGATGGTCCGAGAGCGTTTCGCAGTCATCAACTGACCAGCTGAAGCCGCATTTTTATTTATTACAAATACCTACAGCGCCCGAGTTGGGCATTATCGTAGGGGGGTTAATTACAAACATAAAGGTCATATATTGAACTTCAAGAAAAAGAGCATCATATCATTTATGGTATTATAAATACAATAATCGAAATTACAGAGAAAGACAACACATCGAAAAAAAAACTATTCGAGGTTTGACTGACCGTGCGCCGGGTAGTGCGTCCTCTCTAGGGCGACCCGAGCCTCTCTGCTCATACAACGAGATATGCAAGCACAATTACTTATCAAGAAGACTTCTGCCTCTGCCGCACTCCTCACTGTGCAGGGCCCAGGCAGTGACTCTCAGACTTCTACAAACCAGCACTTACCCAAGCCCTGCAGCACTGCACACAATGTACCCCGAACAGTTCCCAAGCCCGGACTGCCCCCTGTGTGGTGGTTATGCGGACTTCGAGCATGTCCTGTGGGGCTGCGCATTTGCCGGTCCCCCTTTCACCCAAGAGGAAATGACTGTAGATGCGACAGAGTTCTCAGAACTGCAATGGTATGATTGCAGACACTGCGGCCTGCTGCAGAATTGCACTCAGTGCTCTTCACAGACCCCTCTGTTGTACATATCTCAACAAATATTGTGGATGGAGATGCATTTTTCTTTTTTCTTCTGAAGCACGATGCTTTCAGGTAGACTGCTATCACTGCGGAGTAAAACACAAGCAAACATTCGAAGGGTTGCTCTGATGATCTGATATATCTGATGTGACACTTTAATATTTTGGAGTCACAGGTCAGGCATTTCGCTAGACTATCAGTAAATTTGTATTGAAGAAAATAAACTTTATGTAGGGCGATTTACAGGCATTGGTGGCAATAAGAAAACGCACAATGCATCAGCCCACAGCGTTAGAACCACAGCGTTAGGGCCACGATAGTCTAGAAACATTTATTCTTTCTTTGACAGGGCAATACATAGCTGGATTACAAAGGACTGCAGTTTCCTTGTCGATATAAGCGGCGAGAAGTTGGAGTGGCGCCCTCTACGAGTGACGTCACGGCCAGGACGGCGCTCGCTCGGCGGCTGTGCGCGCTCGTTCCATTCGTGCATGCTTGGGGTACAGTACTTGGGGTATTGGTGGCTCGAGCCGTACTTATTGAAGGATATGTCGGCTTCTTTTTACTGTCATGCCCGAACGGAAGTCTCTTCTTCAAAAGCGCCAGTCGTAAAAATTTGTGGCGTGGATATCGCAAGCTATGTAGCATTGAAGGGGTCTACTGGTTTTGCAATGCGTATATGCGCAGTGTCTGTCTATAAACTTTGGGTGAAAATAATGTCTGGTATTTCAACTCACGAAGTGATGAATGATGCTCCACAATACACTTAAGATACCCTTAGTGCTTAGCTATGAGAGACATTGCATTTTACAAAGAAGAACAATCTTGGTATTGGTATTTGATGTCAATATTATAAATTCGTGTTAGAAGGAAACTAAGTTATGCGGTGTTACGTGCCAAAACCACAATCTGATAATGAGGCGCGCCGTAGTGCGGGACTCCGGAAATTTGGACCACCTGGGGTTCCTTAACGTGCACCTAAATCTAAGTACATGGGTATTTTCGCATTTCGCCCCCATTAAAATGCGGCTGCCGTGGCCGGGATTCGATCCCGCGATGTTAGAAGGAAACTGCCCAGCGAATCTTTTATGATGATTCTCATTACTATGGTGAGTTGTTCTAGTCAAATATGGCAACTTTATTAATCCGTAAAAGAAAGAGTTAGGCGCGCATTTTGCATGAAAACGTTTGCTAATACTCTCACCGTTCTCTGAAACAGGCACCCAGAAAACGCATCGTTCATGGCCGTTAACACGACGGCGCGTCACGTATTGTACGTATATACTTCACGAATACCATAACAGCAATCACTTGAAAGAACAATTTCGTGGTTAAGATCGAGAGCCTATCAATTGCACGCGAGAAAATGTTTCATAGTGACCTTGAGTTGCCTTTATAGACATCATGGCACAGCCCTTACGCAACTAAATCTACCGACTATGGTTATGGCGAGGCACGCATTATTCGCAAACCCATGAGTTCACTACAACTTCGAATTGAAACCATGAAGCAGTTCTTTAGGCGCCAATTGCAATGCGTAAGGTATACTCGAGAGTATACAGCGCAGCTTGGGCTGCGCTGAAGAGGGAAATTCAAACGCCTTCTACCTCACCATGTCTCAATCCTGCGTTGTTTAAATACACAAACTGAGAACGATTCGCTTCGTGAATACACAAAAGAGAACCTCACATACCCGCCTCATAGAGAAGACACCACAAGCCTCAAATGAATTCCCTTGATTTTTCATCCCCACAGGGGAATAATGATATCTTCAATAAGCCTCATACTGGTAATGAATGAGGCTTCGGCTTCTTTCTAGCTACAGCCATAAGGTCCAAAAGGCATAGTTCACTAAAACATTTGGGCCGAGCAGCCTGTGTCAGTTCGCCAAACAGATTCGTGATGTCTGTTCCTCAAGAAACAAGCAGCAGTAAATTGCACAAGTGAGTTGAACGTGCAGCACGGAACAGTGAATAAATATTGGTACATTCATTTGCGCATTCTGCAAATAGCTGTTAGCCTCCATTAGCTTTACTTCAAATTACTGTCACTTGAAATTAACTGGGGAAGAACGGCCTAATTTTGAGAAGCAGTTAAAGGAATAAGTGGTGCTGGTTGATTCTAAACTGCAGTGTCAGATCCTCGTGTTACTGCCGAGCGTTTCTGTGAAGAAATGAAAAATGAGATATTATACCATAAGGTACTTGTCATAAGCAAACACATTTTAATGGGTTAAATTCTAGGTAAATGTAGCAGTCTTATGTAGCAGACATAGTGCAATGCTCGTTGCAGCAGTTCAGATATGGTATCCTAACTGGATTTTTATGTGCTATATGTTTATGCGTTTATGCTTTTATTAGTCACGTGCTATTTCTGATTTTTTTATTCGTCCCTCAATTTGCAAAGTCTAGATCCGCGCATGAAAAACACGCAATGGGCTGGTTTGAGCTTCTTTGGCTGGCACTGCAGCGTTGCCTTTGAGAAATACATTTTCGTCTAGGAAATAAGCTGTTTGAGTAAGCTTGCGCGAATCACGACGTCGTAAAAATGTATTTCAAATGACCGCCATAAGTATACAAGCAGAAGGAACGACAGCGAACAAACGGAAACACTGCAGAAAGCGCCCGGACAACGCCCGAACGGCAGCAGACGACAGGCGCGAGTCCGTGCCCTGACGTCACTTGAGCCGCGCACGCAGCGCCCCTGTAGGTCGTTCTCGGGGCTAGTAGTAAGCCTCGATAAGTTACCATATGCTTCGATTTCGATGCCTGTGCAATATTATGGTGTCAAAGAAAGGTACATGTATATATATATTCACGGTTACCCGAAGGATCCCCCGGTGCTTCGCCCCCTCATCATCATTCACTTCGTGGGTACGCGATGCTTTTTTTTTTTTTTTTGGTGAGAACGCCACCGCTACAGTACGCAAGGCAGACGCCGGTTCGTGCTACAATGTGCTTGCCTCAGGATTTATGCGTGTTGGTGTGCTCTTTCGTGCGCATTCTCATGTGCTTTTTTGTGTGATCGCAAGTGTGAGCAGCTTGCCTCATGTTTCTTGTGCTTGCGTACGGTTCTTCGGTGGGCGTGCAACTCGAACGCGAGAAGAGATGCTACTGTGAAGTACCACGAATTCTCCTGCGATATACAGCGTCGGGAAGGGTGGCTGAAGAATATTTCTTGCCAAGGGCCGTCAGGGAAAGGAAGCAAGTGGGAACCAAGCGACAGGTCACTGGCATGTTCATAGCATTTTACTGCGAATGACTATAAAAAGAACACGAAGATTAGGCTTTTGCTTCCGACTGTGGTCTCGACTGTGTTTCCCGGTTATCCGCAGTACATGCAGAAAAAGAATATAAGAAACACGGGCAAGATGTAAGATGAGCAGCGCGTAAAAAAAACGGAGGCAGCAGGTAGAAACATACACAGAACAAGCGCTTGTCATTTCTGCGTATGTTATTTTGCCACCGTTTCCTTCCGCGCTACTGATTTCAAGTCATGCATATTTACTAACCTGCCCAACCTGCCGCACTCGTCAGATTGCGGAGAACAGAGAGATAGAGGAAAAGTTAAATTCCAGGAGAAAAGGCGTCAGGGCCCTTTGGCCACCATCCTCAGTCTTCGTCTTGAAGAAACACGCAAATCCACTCCCGTATATTCGTAATAGAGTACATCTTTTTATTTCAGGTGAGTCGAGCGCGCAGCCTTTATGGGGAGCATTGAGGCCCACTCTGCAAAAGATTGTCACTCCTAGGGCATACGTTTCACATATGTAGGACAATCGGCACTTATAATAACGACTTGAATATTCAACTTCTAATGTGCAACAATAAAATGCGTATTTTACGGCCTCATTAGAGTCACTGACGCGCGTACCAACGCGGTTGTGGAAGCGCTTCTCCGTGAACGGCTGTACCAAAGTAGTAGCGCCAGAGCGGGCGCGATAACTAGGCCCGAGACGCCGTTTCGGTGCCACGAAGCAGGCCGCACCTCTGTTTTTATGTAGCGGCCGTGCTCACAGAATCTTAAAGTTTTCAATGACCCCCGCTCGCCACCAACCTTTCAGTCCAACTTTGCACGAAAGCTGGATTAATGGTTCGTTTGCTTCCGTTCCCTTCATCTCATGGAATCGATAAGAACATATATTTAAAACCACCTCATTATCAGTCTAAGAGACGCGACAATTCCAAGAAAACAAGGGCCTACCAAATTCGTATTAATGTATTTAAATTTTCATTCTTTCCGCGAACAATTGCGGAATGGAATTTGCTCCCGGATGAGATAGTGTCTGAACCCAATTTTTCATCTGCCATAGAGAACTTTACATGAATCTGTTGTAGACAATATTTTCTAGTGTACCGTTTCATGCATTGTGTAGCAAATTTTATAATCGAATAGTTTTTTTTTCGATGTGTTGTCTTTCTCTGTAATTACGATTATTGTATTTGTAATACCATAAATGATATGATGCTCTTTTTCATTGAAGTTCAATATATGACCTTTATGTTTGTAATTAACCCCCCTACGATAATGCCCAACTCGGGCGCTGTAGGTATTTGTAATAAATAAAAATGCGGCTACAGCTGGTCAGTTTAGGACTGCGAAACTCTCTCGGACCATCAGTTTATCCAGGTTTCACTTTTCGGCCAAGGTAAACCAAAACTTAAAAACGTTTGACAAAACCATGAACTTCTAAACTCTCAGATTGGCTCGTGCATTCGCCTTCGTTCGACAGGATAGCATCCGCGACGCTCCATTCATCTGACGCCTTTGACCGCAAAGTTCTGTCTTATGTTTCACGACCTTTATCGTACTCACTCGCGATGGGTTACATCGCAGCAGCGATCTAACAACTCATGGTGGACAGCGGAACTCCCACTTGAACGTAAACAAGCATTCCTGCCTTACGCCGACGTTTCCAGAGAACCACTGACTCCCTACTTCGCCAGACTTTCAAAAACCAATATTACGACGCTCCAAAACGTCTACCTCTAAATCACTTTGTACCGACCTTTCCAAACGCAACATTTTCGGTCTTCCTTTCCACATCTCATTTGAGAAACTTTCATTTGATGTAACTAATCAGCACCCCTGTTTTCCCCCTTCCCAATGGTTGTTTTACGTCGAGCGTGCCTGACTTACTTACTCACAGCACAGATTTCACTGGACTCGCCCTCAACGGATGACAATTTTCACACCCGCCTTCGCGTTATCACTCAAACTCCTTATAACAATACAATAAAATACCTTCCGTTCACTAGTGGTCAGATTTCTCACGCACGTAATTCAGGTAATATAAATGTTTCAACAGAGCTCGATGGGCTCACTTTGACCATGTTGTTAAAAGCTGTTTTCAACTACCGTGCGACCCTTTTCGTCTACCTTTTCAATCAGTGTCTAAATTTATCACGTTTCCCCACACATTGGATAAAGGACGTATTATTTTTATCGCAAAACCCAACCGCTCTCCCGACCCTCCTTCTTCCTATTGACCCATCGTTATGAATTCATTATTCGGAAAATTTTTTTAACGTTTACTAAATTCCTGCCTTTATTATTTCCCACATTCCACCCACCCACCTTAATAAAAATCAATTCCGCTTTACCCACGGGAAAAGTGCGCCCATCGCTCTCTACCACCTGCGGCAAACTGTCGACACTTTCAAGGATAAGGAACGCTACGCCTTACTCATATCCTTACACTTCAAAGGCACCTTCGATGATGATGATTAGTGGGGTTTATTGGCGCAAGAGAGAGAGAGAAAAAAAATGATTTAATGAAAGGCAGGGAGGTTAACCAGGACTGAGCCCGGTTGGCTACCCTACACTGGGGCAAGGAAAAAGGGGAGAGAGAGAGATTAAGAGAAGAATAGAAAGTCCACTGTTGATATCGCCGACGTAGCAACAGATCTCTGTTCTATCACTAATTATCAATCAGTCCGGGTCATAGACGGTCACTCAGTCCTGTAGCTTTTAAAAAATCGCAGCAGCGCTTTTGTGGCCTTTTGCAGCTGTGATATTCGAGGCCACGGTCCCAAGATCTTGCTCAAAGTGAACGGTCTTCTATCTAGCCTATTGAGAACGTTGCAGAGGTCATGTCTTTCGTTTTGAAAAGATGGACAGTAGCATAGTAGGTGTTCTATAGTCTCATCGACACCGCAGGCATTACACTCGGCGCTATCAGCCATTCCAATCAAACACGTGTAAGCATTGGTGAATGCAACACCCAAGCGTAAGCGTCACAGCATTGTTTCCTCATTTCGCGGAAATCCAGGCAACAGCCGCACCTGCATAGATGGGTCGAGAGAATGCAACCAATGTTGGGCGAATTCAGTTGTATGCCACTTCTTCAATGTCATAGTTTGCGCTAGCTTGCTTAGGTGTTGGGCTGCGTCAGTCCTCGATAAAGGTACAGAAAGAATATATGCTCCTTCGTGTGCTTTCCTAGCAGCTTCGTCAGCGATGTCGTTGCAGGTCATACCGCAATGACTCGGCAGCCACTGAAACACGACGTCGTGTCCTTTTGCGATCGTATGGTGGTGCATTTCTCGTATCTCCGAGACGAGTTGTTCGCAGGACCCGCGACAGAGAGCTGACAAAAGACATTGTAGGGCCGCCTTTGAATCACATAATATTACCCACCGATTAGCCGGTTGGTTGTTAATATAATCAATGGCACCTCGGAGGGCAACAAGCTCCGAAGCGGTCGATGATGTCACGTGAGAAGTCTTGTATGTGATGCTCATTGATCGTGATGGTATAACCACTGCGCCGGTGGAGCTGGTCTGAGTGGAAGAGCCATCCGTATATATGTGGATTCGGTCAGAGTAGAAAGAGTGCAAGCAATCGAGAGCTGCTTGCTTCAAGGCCAAAGTGGGCATGTCCGTCTTTTTTCTTATTCCTGGAACGTAAAGGCGCACTTCATGTTGGTTTAAACACCACAACGCTGACGGTGAACGTGTCGAGGGTGTGAACCCCGATCGTAGGGAGGCACTATGAATGCTGACCACGTTGGAGAATGACGCCTGTGGTCGTCGTTCTGGCAGGGAGGCAAGAGAGCTTGATTGCATCCGTGAAACGTGGCGAATATGGGCCCTAAGCGTGTCGATGGTCATGTAAGTCGTGATCGGATGGTCTTGAGCCGTGATAACTGTTCCTGCTGTTGAGGCACTCCGCGGAAGGCCGAGGCAAACACGTAATGCCTGTGCTTGCACGCTCTGAAGGGCTCGAAGATTTGATTTGCATGTTTTAGCAAGCACGGGAGAGCTATAGCGTAGGAAGCCGATAAAAAGTGCTCGGTACAACTGTAGCATAGAGCTCACTGATGATCCCCACGCTTTACCGGCGATGAATTTGAAAACGTGAACCATAGATGTGAGCTTCTTCTTCAAGTGGGCAACCTGAGGGCTCCAGGAGAGGTCTCGGTCAACAAAGACACCCAAAAATCGATGATTTCTCTTGTAGGAGATACGCTGGCCATTGATGCACACTGGATAACCAGACATCGCTTTTCACGTAAAAGCGACTAACGCACATTTTTCTGTCGAGATGGTTAGGCCTTGTGTGCAAAGATAGTCAGTTGCCTGTGTTGCTGCCTTCTGTAACCTTGCCCGAACCTGCGGGTGAGTCACCGCTGATGCCCAGATGCAGATGTCGTCGGCGTAGATGGAGACACTCACTGTTTCCGGTAGGGAATCGGCCAGCCCAAGAAGTGTGAGGTTAAAAAGAATAGGGCTTAGAACACCGCCTTGTGGAACGCCACGGCATGTGTAGTGGTCAGTAGTCGGACCATCTTCTGTGCGTACAAACAAGGACCTTTGTGTCAAGTAGCTTTGGATCCATCGAAATACTCGCCCTCCTAGTTCCAATGTCAAAAGTGCGTCTAGGATGGCTTGATGGGAAACGTTGTCGTAGGCGCCTTTCACGTCAAGAAAGAGTGCTACTGATAAGCGTTTCCAAGACTTTTGCTGCTCAACAGATGACACTAGATTGGCGCAAGGGCCAGATGTGGCCAAAGAGCTCCAAGGCGATGATAATGTCGTGTCAGTGGTACTTGAATAGTGAATTATGAGGCGTGGATAAAACATTAGTTGAGGCGTGACTAAATGGGCCTAAAAATAGTCGCTGTAAAGTCCGTAAAATCTACATGTAATAAGGTTATGACAATGATTAATGACGCGTACTATAGAAATGAATACATTAAAAAGACTGATAAGATATTCAAATTATTTCAGATGTAGTAATTGGCAAAAGCAATACTGCCTAAACAGAGCCCTTGAACCACAAAGGCCTGGAGGCAGGTGCTATACTGAACTACTGTCACAGCGGCATCCTCTGGAGAGAGGATGCGCTACGAATCTATTGGGCTTATGACATGTAAGACAACATCGTTTAAAAAAGCGAGGACTGCTTTGGTTTTAAAAAGTGGATCTTTCCCAAGAAACACGGATGGATGGAGCGGGACACAATAGCTGTATGCATGAGGAAAATGTTTACTTCTCTCCGCTTCGGCTTCCCAACACTCCAGGAGGACATGGTGGACGGTCAGCCTCTCACCACATCGACCACAGGTTGGAGGCTCGTTACCAGTCAACAGAAAATTGTGGGTACCATATCTGTGTCCTATTCTGAGACGACAGAATAGGACATCAGTTCGTGTTTTCGTTGCACAGGGCCAGAAACCTAACTGTGGCTTAATCAAGTGGAGTTTATTATTTGTTTCGTCGTCCCACAAGCGTTGCCAGTGGTTTCGCAGTTTCGTTCGCAAAAAAGGCTTGAGATCTGTGCCAGGAATAGCAGCGGTAAGAATAATAGCTTGAGATGTAATTGATGTGGCCACTAGGTCTGCTAGCTCATTACCGTCAATGTCCCTATGGCCAGGAATCCAGCATATTGTCACATGTCTACCAGATCAATGAATATTGCATAAGTATGTGTGAAGCTAAAAAACAGGATTTTTGTGTATTCTTATAGACAGTAGTGCCTTTTCGACACTTAAGGAGTCCGTGAATATTATTGCATTCTGTAGTTTTAATTTCTTATTGTGTTTAACCGCAGACAGCACTGCGTAGTCTTCTGCAGTAAAGATGCTTGTATAAGGGTTCAATACATCCGATTCGGAGAAAGAGGGACCAATTGCCGCGTAAGATACGCCAGCGTGCGAATTTGATGCGTAGAGTTCAGTACACGATGTGTAGAATTCAGTACACGAATACTTAGATTGGAGTTCACGGAAATGCATTAGAATTTCGAGGTCTGCTGCGTACTTTGTAACTTTTAGAAAAGATATATCGCATTCTATCAGCTTCCACTCCCAAGGCGGTGGCAGCTTAGCTGGAGACATTATGCGATGTTCGAGCAGTGGGACATCCATTTCAACGCTAAGCTCCCTCACATGCAGTGAAAAAGGCTGTCTCAAGAGGGTCGATTATGAAAAGGTGTAGTACACGTCAAATCGTTAACGGTCTTAGAACACGGATGTTCATGATTAGAGTGGACTTTCAGGAAGTATGTGAAGCTGCATGTATGATCTCTGCAGATGAAGTGACCATTCATTCGATCGTACATATAGGCTTTCAATAGGGCTTGTTCTGAAAGCACCGGTGGCCAGGCGAATACCGAAATGGTGAACGGGATCTAGCATCTTTAGCGCGCTCGGGGCAGCAGAGTGATACACTACAGCACCATAATCCATTTGCGATCTAATGAGGCTCTTGTAAAGATTCATTAAACATTTTCTGTCGCTGCCCCATGTTGTGTGTGATAGAATCTTCATTAGGTTCATTGTTTTAGGCATTTTGCTTTGGAGATATTTTATGTAGGGAATGAAAGTTAGCCTTAAGTCAAGTATGATGCCTAAAAACTTGAGCTCTTTGTTCACAGGTATTTGTTGCCCATACAGTTTAACACAAGGATCTGGAACCGGGCCTCTCTTTCTTGTAAAAAGAACACAAGAACTTTTGTGGGGGTTAACTTTAAACCCGTTTTCGTCTGCCCACTTGAACACCTTATTCAAGCCCTGCTGTCCCTGTCTCTCGCAAACTGCGAGGTTACATGACTTGAAGCCTATTTGTATGTCGCCTACGTAGACGGAATAAAAAATAGCCGGTGGTAATGAGGCACGGAGTGTGTTCATCTTAACGATAAAGAGTGTGCACCGGAGCACACCTCCTTGGGGTACACCAGTTTCCTGTATAAATGGACGTGACAATACATTGCCGATTCTGACACGGAAGGTACGATAAGACAAATAGCTTTCTATTAGGCTTATCATACTGCCATGAATGTCCATTCGCGACAAGTCTCTCAGAATTCCGTAACGCCATGTTGTGTCGTACGCCTTCTACATATCGAGGAATACCGATAAGAAAAACTGTTTATGTACAAATGCGTCTCGGATATTTCCTTCAATGCGCACAAGGTGATCAGTTGTGGATCGACCTTCTCTAAAGCCACACTGATAGGGATCAAGCATTTTGTTCAGTTCAAGGAAATGTATGAGTCGTCGATTAACCATTTTTTCAAATAGCTGACATACGCAACTTGTGAGAGCTATGGGGGGGGGGGGGGGGTAACTTGCCGCCGAGGAAGGATCTTTACCTTGCTTCAATACAGGGACCACGGTCGCTTCTTTCCATGCGGACGGAAGATATCCGGCCACCTAAATAGCGTTGAAAAGTGCGAGTAGTGGCAGTTGTGTATCGGGGTGTACGTTCTTAATCATGTCATACATGACTCTGTCTGGTCCCGGTGCAGCGCTCTTACATGCGATCAAGGCAGCTCTCAACTCGGCAATACTGAAAGGAAGGTTATACGGTTCGTTCTGTCGACATTTGCGTACGAATTGCTTACATTCTTCTGTCGGTTTATATTTAAGACAGGGTTGCGAATAATGGATTGAGCTTGAAACGCGCTCAAAATGCTCCCCAAGACAGTCTGCCTGGTCCTGCAAGGTATTCGCTTGGTCATTCACCAGAGGCATCGGATGAATTTGTTGCCCCTTTAGCTTCCTTAAGCCGTTCCACACTTTTGCCTCTTGTGTGTATAACTTTATACACGATAGAAACCTCACCCAGCTTTCTCTCTTTGCCTGACATCGTGTCCGCCTTCCCTACGATTTAACGTGTTTAAATTGAATTAGATTTTCTGCGTTTGGCGATGTACGCAATATGCCCCATGCCTTATTCTGTCTCTTTCGCGCCTCTCTGCAGACTTCGTTCCACCAGGGAACACGTCTTTTAAGTGAACCACCATTTGTTTCTGGTATAAACTTTTCAGCAGCATTAATAATAAAAGCAGTAAAATATGCAACAGCATCGTCGATACTAAAATTGTTTATAAAATCTCGTGGTAAATAAGTTGATTCTTTAAAATGCTCCCAGTCAGCCGATGCTAATTTCCATCGAGGAATATGGGAGGATTATCATGCTGCGTTATTAAGTTTAGAGTTATGGGGAAGTGGTCAGTTCTAAAAGGATTGTTAGTGACATTCCATTCGAGTTCAGGCAGAAGAGAAGGAGATCCAATTGCTAGATCTATCGATGAATACAAATCATGTTGGGCGTTATAGTAGGTCGGCTCCTTCTTATTAAAAAGGCAGGCACCAGAGGTCAGAAGAACATTTTTCAATGAGTCGACCTCTCGCGTCGCATCGCGAGTCTCTCCACAACGTGTTGTGACCAATAAAGTCTCCCACGAGAATGTACGGTTCGGGAAGCTGGTCAATGAGGTTATAAAAGTATGTTTTTTCAAGGTAATGGTTGGGGGGTATACAAATGGAACAGACAGTTACTAGTCTGTTAAATAGAATGGCCCGAACTGACACCGCCTCAAGGGCCGTCTGAAGGGCCACATGTCCACAAGCCACCGACTTCTCGGCAACTATTGCTACACCACCGGACGACGCAACAGCGTCGTCTCCGTCTTTACGATACGCGGTATACTGAAAGTTTCTTGAACTGAAACTGGTATACAGAATGCGTCTCTTGAACACACAGTAATTTTGGATTATATTTGTGTAGGAGGTCTGTAATGTCGTCGAGGTTATGAAGGAGTCCTCTAACATTACACTGTAATATTTGTGTCTCCATGATGAAAAAAGTGTTTGTGATGTGTGTTTAAGAGACTAAGATTAGCTCACGAGGCCCTTTCCAGGCGCCGTGACGCGAGTTTTGTCTTTTTTAGAGCGGTCGAGAGAATCCCGCCGCTCCTTAGGCGCAGGCTGCGCCGTCTGAATAGGTGTTGTGTCTATTGCCTCTTGTGAGGCGCTGGACACTCGCCCTCGAGAGCGCTGTATTGGGTGTGAAGTCCTGGACACGTTGGACGAGACCTATGGGGCCACCAACCTGGAGGTTGACGGGCCCCCCTTCGCGGACGGCGAAGCAGCGTCAGCTGCTTTCGCCAAGGGGCCTGGTGGCCAGCCACACTGTTTGTGGGCCGGGCCGATGGCGGAGTCTGCGGCGACGCTGCCCGCTTGTGCACCGCACCAGCATACCTTGCGGTATGAAAAACAGAAACACGTTTTCGCGCTTCCTGAAACGATATGTTTTCTTTGATTTTCAATGTGATTACTTCTTCTCTTTTCCAGGTTTCACAGGTTTGGAAATATGCAGGGTGCTCACCTTCGCAGTTCACACAATGGGGTGTTCCGGAACAGTTTTCGGGAGTGTGGTCTTTGTCACCACATTTTTCGCAAGTGAGTTGACCTCGGCAGCTCTGTGGGCCGTGGCCGTACTTCTGGCACTTAAAACGTCGGCGAGGGTTGGGAATGTATGGTCTTACACGGATTTTGGTATAGCCTGTCTCGAGTGCTTCTGGTAGCACACTAGAGGCAAATGTAATGATCAGATGTTTTGTGGGAATTTCTTTGTGTTCTCGCCTGATTTTTAGTCTTTTTACCTCAATGACTTTTTGGTCTTGCCAACCTTCCAACAGTTCTGCTTCGATTAGTTCTAAGAGGTCGGAATCTGAAATCAGGCCCCGGATGTGGTGTCACTGTTATTGGGATGTCTGCAAAGGTTGTGAGATTTGCGAGTTTTTCATGTTGCAGCTTGTCACGAACCTCAAGGAGGAGGTCAACGCTTGCCATCTTGCTAGCTTTATAGCCTGGTCCAATGGTGTCTGTCAGGGATTTTGAGACAATTGAAAATGTGAAATAACGCTTACTGGTTTTTCAGGTTTGTCGCTTTGGATGAAGTGGTAGCGTGGGAAAGATTCTTTGCGTGGAGCGAAAAAGTTCAGGAAGACTTCGGTGCGTACGCGCTTTGCAGCGGTACGATCAGGTAGCAGAGGAAATGATGCCCTGTGCATGCTGGATGTAGTTACTTCGGCAGCAATGGCAGCCACCCACCACGGAGCCCAACAAGGGTACGCTACAAGTTTGATAGAGCAACGACTTGCATAAGCCAGCCGTGCATCGCTGCTATAACCCAATCCGCCATACTCAAGGTGGGGTATAGAGCACGAGGTTAGCCCAAGCCGCCTAGAAGAGACAGAAAAAGTATGAATAAAGGAGATGACGGGACAGATAAGGAAAGTTGATAGGGAAGCAATAGATTGAGGAGAGGGACAGGAAAAGGCGACCACCGATTTCCTCCGGGTGGGTCAGTCCGGGGGTGCCATCTACGTGAAGCCGAGGCCAAAGGGGCGTGTTGCCTCCGCCGAGGGGCCGTAAAGGTCCAACACCCGGCATCGGCTCAACCCCCAGGATCCCCTTTTCCCCGGATACGGCAAAGCCACACAGGGTTAAACGCGGGAGGGGCCTGCTCACGCAGACGCCTGCTCACGCAGACGCCCCTGCGGGGGGGCACCTTCGATAGCGTCTAAAACCCGTTAGTTCTCCACTTTTTATGGTCCCACAACTACCCCCTGAACTTGTACTATCTTCTCCCTTAGCCCTGAAGCAGTTTTCCCTGCTTTGCCTACACGAGTCTTATCTTGACTGAGTACATATTTACAGGGACGGCTCCACCAATTCCAACAGCTCTACCGGAGCAGTGGTTCTTCCATCGGACGCTGTCTCTTTGCACGTTACTCTCACAACACCACGTCGACAGCAGCAGAACTTGCGGCTCTTCCAGGTGCAATCCATTGCGTGCTCCAGCAACCACCAAATCGTTGGGCCATTTTCTGCGATTAGAAAGCAGTCCTACAAACTCTGCAGTTTGTCCTACGTCATGGGTTACGTCATGGGTGTACGAAATAAGGCAAGCTCATCACCACGCGATCGAGAAATGACACGAGATTGTATTTCAGTGGTTGCCGAGCCACTGCGGAATTGTCGGCAATGACAGCGCCGATAAAGCTGCTCGCTCGGCTCATCAAAACATCAGTGAGTGCCTATACCGCTGTCAAGAGCGGACGCTGCACGGCAACTTCAATCACTTCCTCGCCACATCACACTGCTAAGATGAAATTCACCAAGTTTCAGCAATTCACGCTTGCACTCTCTCGGCCCTGAAGTGCGACTTCGCCTACCACCTGGACTCTCTCGTAGCGAAGCAACTTTACTGTGTCGCGTGTGATTGGGCGTCGCATTTACAAATGCCTACTCATTCCTAATAGGAATGGCTAACAGTGCGGCATGCAATTCGTGCGCGTGCGATGAGACGCTAGAGCACCTTCTGTGTCATTGCCAAGCTTTTGACGCTCAACGACGGATTCTACAAGCTGAACTCAGCATGTTAGATAGCAGCGTGCTCTAAGAGGAAAAGATTCTGGGACCATGGGTTACGCATTCTTGCATGCGAAAGGGCACAAAAGCCCTTCTTCACTTCTTGAAGGAGACTGGACTGTATGAGTGGTTGTGACAATGGACCTTCCTCTGCGACTGACTGTGTGAGTGACTGACTCTTTATTATTTTTTAACACGAAAGTGTTTTATTCCGGGGTCCACCAAGACTTCACTGACGTATTTCCGTCACGGAAATACGTCATAGAACATAATACAAAGAAAGAAACCAGAAGAAAAAGTTCCACAAACATGCAAAATTTGGGAATCGAACCCACGACCTCTCGGTCCGCGACGATAGATCGCCGAGCGTTTAACCCATTGCGCCACAAACGCATTCGCAGAGAGCTACACAGACGCGCCTTATATATCTAACACTCCTCCGTGTACCCGCGCTCTTGCTCGGGGCGGTGCCGCCGCCTATGAGCAGAAAAGAGAAGTACTGCATTATGACACTAAAGCCCGGGATACATGGAGCGAACTTTCTCGACGAACTTCACGCGTCAAGTAACGACGCGGCGACACGACGCAGGATGTTTGCTGTGTTGCAATACATGCGGCGAACGCCGCCGCGCGTTGGCCGCCGTGTTGGCGGCGGTCCCGGCCGCCCGCTTCGAACTGAATTTGGCGTTGTCCTTGTAGAATTCACTTAGTTGGAAGCAAATGACTGCGTAAACGGCTTTCGCTTAGTCTCAGGCCGCTTCGACGACAGAGTATTATGGATAACCTTGAGTAGTTTTCGAGATCGCTTCTCGTTTCGAACGCGTCTAAGCCTAGCGAAAGAAATATCCGATGCCAACGCCATCTATCGGGGAAGTCGGGAGATAGGCATGACGACAGCATGTGGCCTCTGAGATCAGAAGATTTCTGTTGAAGGTTGTTGTAGAGAGCTTGCACTGCTTGTCTGTTTCCTCGCAGATCAGCGGATATGGGATGTACAAATACAACGCGATTCCTGAGAGATCATACTAGGAACTACTCAATCGGTGCAGAGACATGCAGACACGGCAACACCAACGCGATTGCAGACGACGCGAAAAGGCGCGCGCGCGCGAAACACCAGCATGCATTGCGACCGGAACTAGTGCCTCCTGATTGGCTGTCGTCCACCGCTGCGCGCTAGACGCTTCCGGCGGCGGCGTTCGCCCGACGAAAATGTTTGGACAGGCAGATCGGCTGCGGACGGCAAATTTCTTGACGCCGGCCGTCGGACGTTCGCCGCCCGACGAAGTTCTTCGCTCGGACGCCGGTTATTCGCTCCATGTATTCCGGCCTTAACGCGCACCGACAGTGAACGCTTCGGTGGTCTCAGTACTACGACGCCTCGATGCCAGCATTCGAAGGGACGCTGGCATCAAGAAGCACTACCAACGCCACCTAGGTGGCGTTCACCGTACTCAGCACAGCGGAGCGTGGCCTCCGCAATTAGCTCTGAAAATGTTTCTGAAGTTGATCGCGGAGGCTGCAATTACGACGCGCTGTAGGCGCTGATTTGACTCGGTGACGATTCAGTTACGTGCTTTGTCTTGCGCGTTGTATTAGTGTGTCAGTTACGTGCTTCGTCTTTCGCGTTGTGCTAGCGTGTGCAGCGTAGTGCAGCTTCCATATGCACGACGGTTGCTCATGGTCATCGACGTTGGTAGTCGTGATGGAGGAGACGTGCCACCAGGCGTCAGCGTGGGTGCATCAACGCCTAAGGGCGCTTTAGCCACAAAACACCAATAGACATTATATATCAATGTGCAATAAACATTACACTACTTCTGTGAAGACACGTTTCACTTTCGTGTTCTATACCGATTCCTATATAAGAGGGATCAACCACATTTTTTTATATTCACGCTCCTTATCTATTCTTCCCCCTTGCTTCTCCCCAAGCGTAGAGTAGCCAACCGGGCACGTCCTTGGTTAACCTCCCTACCTTTCCCTTCTCGTTTCTCTCTCTCCGATCTTTCCCCAGCGATTGCACTGTCACTTTTCGGTCGCAGGCCGGCGAAGTATCCGCCGCTCCCACATCAGCAGCCCCGAAGGTTCGCCCATCAGCCCACTTTTGTGGAAAATTGTAATTCATGGCTTGTTGAAACTATCCTTTCCAACCGATGTGCTCACTCAGGCCTATGCCGACGATACGGTGCTCGTAATGTCGGACGCCAGCCGCTCAGAGCTCGAATCAAAACCTTCCTTCGCATTCTCTTAGACTAATCTCTGCTTGGGTTCATACATCTAATGTCACCATTAGCACTGATAAATCGTACTTCCTGTATTTCCCTAACTGCCACTCATCCTCCTCCTCACGAACCTGTCAACCCACAGTCCGTGTCAACTGTACGACACTTAAATCACAACCCAGCATTAAAATTCCCAGAGTTGTTTTCGATACTAATCTCACCTTCAACGATCATTTAACCTATCTTCGCACCAAATCTGGTCTTCTCTCCTCCCGTCTACTGCTGTTCTTTCGCACGCACTATTCGCTGTCTCCTCTTGTTCTCCGTCTTATATGTAGTCAGGTGATTCTTCCCTCGGCCGACCTTTCCCACATCACAATTCAAACTTAAAATTAATTCCATACGGCGCCCTCTCTTACTCAGTCTGACTGGGCCATTTCGAGCAACGCGAACATCCTCCCTACAGATTCTTGCTCATACTCTCCCCCTTCGTATTGAATTGGATCATTTAAATGCCCAGTTTTCACCATTCCCCCCTAAAGTCCTCACTTTCTATGGCCCTACCACGTACAATCCCTTGGACACTCAATACTCATTCAATCCTTGGAATATTCATTCTAGCCTTAAATTCCGCTTCCCTTTTGACCCTCTCCTACTTCATCAGGTCCGCGTGGTGACGACCTTACCTGTTCATAATTTGTGTATACAGATGGCTCATATATTTATCACTCTGCTGGTTCTGCTTTTGTGCTTTTTCACCCTCATGGCCATTACACTAAAGTCGGAGGGTACAGGATTATTGGGCCACCAGCGCCTAACCTACCGAAACTATCACGCTATTAAGGGCACTCACATACATACGCACATTGCCTCATGTCACCCCCCTACACATTTCTTCTGACTGTCTCTCGCTACTTAACGCATTAGCGAATTTGACCACTAATAACAACTACGTCCACGACATCAAAGAGCTGCTCCTCTCAAATATGTGATTGCATCGTGTCGAAATATGCCGCGCGCCCGCGCATAAGGGTGTTGACGGCAATGAACTTGGCGACAACATTGCCAACTCCGCTTCCTCAGGCGGGATATCGCACTTTATTTTAGCTACACCGAGTTCCAATAAAACGAAGTTTCCAGCCTCTTCTTACGCGCAGTGGAGTGTCGCTTGGTCACGCGATGACGCGGACACAGAACTGTACAAATGAGTTCCGAATATCCAAGGCATATAGGGCTTTTTCCCGCCACAAAAACCAATAGCACACCTCATCACTGCTCACGCCCGGTTGCCTTTTTATTATTTTCACTTTCATTTATCTCCACATAGTAATTGTGCCTGCGGTGAAACATGCACAGATTTGCACCATTTCTTTAATCATTTCTCGTTGAGCTTAGAGATTGCCGATTTGCTTAAAGACCACCGCGACATTACATTGACGCCCGCTCACTATAATTCACTATTACTTGAGCCACGGAAGAGACCACTGTTAATACGTCTTTATCGCCTCATTTCATGTTTTAATTTCCATGTCGATATGTGTGCACAGCGCATAAGACGAGTACTGAAGGAAGAACACGACACAGGCGCTGACTTCAACTGATCTTTGTATACATGAGAAAAAGTGATAAAAACAACTTTTGCATAATGTCACACATGAACCCCTATTGCATCACAGCCAGATACTTGCGCTGTACACACATGTCGGTATTGATTCACCAACTCGCCCAAGCTTCCACCTTATCAAGTTACTTTCCCTGCCTACAAAGCTACGCGGGCATTGCTACGATTCACGAACTCGACTGGCCTCTGTGACCGATTGTGAAGTGTTGGACAACCGCACGTATTCGCACGGAAAGTACCTCCTTCCCTCTCTCTCATTTCCTTATGCTCATCCCTTTAAACCCCTTCGTCCATGTAGGGTACCAAAGCGGACTTGCGTCTGATTGACCTCCCTGCCATTCCTTCTTTTTTCCTCCTGCTTCTTCTTGATCCTGTACATTTGGAGTGCATGATTTCATTTTCTTTTGCATCCTCATATACTCTTAGTTTTGTAATGGATTTTTTTATTATTTTCGCTTCTTTTCTTGCTCTTTCTTTACTTCATCTACATTTTCAGCTTTGACTCTATAGTTTCCTTGGTTGTGCCAACTATGGTGGAGCCATGCTCCGAGGACACTATTGACGGAATGTGTGACGTCATTCCTCATACTTGACGTCACCATTTATCCTATCACTCCGCGCCTACGCCCGTATACTTTTGTTCTCGGTTTTGTTTCTCCCGCACTCTGCATTGCACACAGCTTTTTATCCATCAATTTGGCATTGCCCTCATCCTCAGTCCTTCAGTTCTGCGAATGACTGACTCCAATTTTTTTCTCTCCTTATCTATTCTTCCCTTTCCCCCCCTCAAGTGTAGGGTAGCCAACTGGGCACGTCCTTGGTTAACCTCCCTACCTTTCCCTCTTCGTTTCTCTCACTTCAGTTCTGCCCTTAGAGTTCCGTCACTGCTGAGTATAACAATGCTGCTTCGCCAACTTGGGTTACCTGCATGCCCTCATGCCGAACCTGCCTGGCCTCTGTTCATGGCGAATTGTCTCTACGACTTGGACAGTTTTCTATTACAGCGAAGCTGTTAAGGGCTCACTGTTCGATGGTCACGTTCGGCTGTAGAAAACAACTGTCAATGTCCGTATGCTGTATGTGCGAGTGAAAGCACGCGAAGACGAAGGACGCGCGCTTTTACGGAGAGCGAACACACAGCGGACAGCAAACCCGACTTCCCAATGGAAGCGGAGCGGTGGAAGAGGAGGGCATCCAGGCACCCTAGAGTGTGCGTGTGCGTGCCCACTCTCCCACTGTGGCGCATGCTCGCAGCTCTGCCGGCCTCGGCAGCCTGTGCCACCGACTCTCTCTGGGCTCTCGGCCGTCTCTCCCCTAACAGTGTCGACAACAGCGTTTAGCCGTTCCATCACGCAGACATCGCTATAGCGCTCTTATCAGTTGCCCTTACGACTCCCACAGCCCGGCCGCGTGCCGTTCGTTCGGAGGAACAACGCAACGAGCGACGGGGAACTGGCGACTCAATCACCGACGTGAAAGGAGGACAGCTGGAAGGCAGCGGGGGAGGGAGGGGGTGCGGCTTCTGCTCTGCGAGCAACTTGTACTCTGCGCGGCGCCAGACGGTCGTGCGCACCATATTTTCAAAGTGGTCTGTAACATGGCTCCTACCTTTTTATGCGCTGTGCTTTCGCCGCTCAGTTTCTGTTGAAGCGATAGACCGCATGAACCTGCGGTCGCTGCTGCTGGCACGCTTGCTCACGCCAGCATTTTCACAGCGGTAATGTGCGGTCACACAAACAACGCGCCGAACTGTTGTCGACGGCGGCGGCGTGTTGCCCGCGTTTGCAACGAACGCGCGCGGCGTGGGTGACGTGTTTACGAAGATACTGGCAATCTTTGCCGTACACCCTATGGCTGGGTACCGTAGCGACCATAAGGCCATGGTCCCTGTGGTCACAAAATAAATAAAAACCACCGTATCATATATATATTTCTCATTCTTTAATAGTTCAAATAACTAATTACACCATCACATCTTATTAGTCATAATTGAATATACATAATTCCCACCATAGTACAGCTTCGCTGGCCTTCCATCTCCACCCCAGTGGAAGGGCAGACAGATTATTTGTTAATTGGCTTTTTTCTAAAACCTGTCTTGGGTTTATACCCCTCTTCATTTTTATTTAATTGTTTTAAACCTGCGATACCTCTGTGGTGCAGGTCTCCCTCACTTTCATTTACGTTTCCCTTACAATGGAGGTGGTCAAAAACTTCGCAGACTTGCGAAGGCCTGACACTTTGTGAGTGTGTGCAGCTTTGTGCCTTGCTTGTATTGCGATAACTTTCCACGCGTGGTCCGCCCATGCGCGTTGATATCATGACAGCACAACAACGCCGACGGTGCAAACCCGAGCTACCGTATAATTGCTATCGCGAAAAAAAAGAAAAGCGTGGCGTTACAGAGCCGATGTTTTAAACACGCAGCACTGAGCGAAATTTTTGCACCACATTAAGGCGATGGGTTATTGAACATGAATACCGATTAATCAGGAAGAATAATATCGAATGTTGTGAATCAAAAGGAGAGAGTCGCCAGAATCACGAGGGACTGAACGTGTCATACGGCTCTTAAGGAAGTGTCCCACTAAGTCGAGCTAAGTTGCACAAAAAAAAAAAGATGGAACGAGATTCAAGCTCTTGTTAAAGTCCATGGAAGACAATGTCTTCCTGATCTAGTTGGGAGTAAGAATGGAGTGTATTAGCCGTAGAGTTTAATTGAGCCGCGCTGGGAGCGATGACGTTTGACCGACGTCAACTAGAGGCTGAATCACCCACTTTTTGTTATCATCATCATAATCATCATCATTGTCATTATCAAAATTGTCGTCGTCGCCATCATCATCCTCACCGAAATCCTAATGTTCTGCTTCATAATTACCATCATTATCATAGTGATTTAATCACATATCTACTTATCTACTTGCTCCTGTTGTACATAGCTAGTACCACAAACCGAGTTACGCATACGCAGCGCCACATACGCAGAGGCACTTTACGCGGTGGCTCCAGTGGCACTGATATTTGGACTGCACTATCGCCGGGATCGGCCCACGAAAGAGGCTGGAAGCAGACGTCCGAAACAGCATATACTTCATACGGGAAAGTGGCGGTAACTCGCCAATGAAGGCATTCTCTTCAAATATTAAGGAAACGTGACCTACCGCACACGTACTACATACATGTGCTCGATTTTTCATGCTAAGTTAGACGTTGCGTGGATGTGTTCTGCACGGCAACCATATTACAGCAATGCTTCTTCGCGAAGTTCTCCACAGCCGCTTCTCTATTTTCCCGCCAGACGCCATTAGGACAGACTGTGACACAAAAAACAATTCAGTCAGCGCTACACCTTTTCTCTTCTTCAAGCGATTAACTTTCTTGGGTTCTGTCGCCCATTTTCGTTGTTCGGTGGTCATACTTTCACCTCCGATGCAAACAGAGCATGCGCAACTGAGTTGCGGGGTGCGTTCATCCCCGATTATATCCAGGGTGTCTCAAGTATTATACACCAAGATTTAAAAGTATGCAAAAGTCAGGTAGCTTGACAGAGCCAAGGTAATGTTCGGCGTCACTTGGAGATATTCATATTATTTCTTCCATTCCTCCTAATTGCATAATTAGTCTTATTTATTTATTCGACTTCTCAAATAATAGAATTCGATTGAAAGTGGCAATGAGAAAATTGTAGAGCAACATGTAATCCTCCCTATACAGCTTCCTGTTGCTCAATACGGGCTACATAAAAGTGTTTCTCTGAGTGTGAAAGAAGCCCGCGAATAGACGCAAAGTGCCTCGAGCGGCCAGTCGGTGCAGTCGATGCAATTCTCGCGCCCTATAGTTCTGAATATCCCCATCACGGGCCGCATGATGTTGAACTTTTCTCTTCTATCTCCCCATTCTCCGCCCAGCTAGCCCAGGCCCAGCCTCCAACTTAGAGTAGACGGCTTGTTCGGCAGGTCGGGCATGTGCACTGCCCGCTCAGCGTATGCCTACCTCGTGTTGCTCTATACGCCACATCGCCGGACGCAGAAGTTTAGTTCAAGGGACGCAAGAGGCTTGTGTAGCCTGCAAAGCATATCTGCTGAGACTCAAGCGGCTTGCGTACAGAAGCGGAACGCAAGCGCCTTGCGCCTTATCTAAATGTCGTCTAACCTTATCTTATATAAACCTTTTCTAAATCTTCCTAATAGCGCCACGCCTCACTTTTCGCCTTCCTACAGAGAAAATCTACTCAGTTTCCCGTCTACACGTTCTTTTACAGAGTTTCGCGTTTAAATTCACGAACTCGTCGCGAACTTACGCCGCGTCAGTGTTTATTAGATGCGCTCTGCAGTTACACTTTATCCAGCATCCATGTGTTTCTCAGTGACATTATAAATTTATAATAGTCTGCACACTTTACATCTGTCATGAACACATATATGCGCCTTCGTACGTTTTATTTGAACGCAATCCAAGTTCAAGCAAATTTCTTGAAGGCTTTTGTTCTCTGACATCACCGCATAATCTAATGGTTGTCAAATATGCAACGATCGCTGTGGTAGATCGGAATGAGCCACGCGATTTCTAACGTTTTCTAAGCCGTTCGTGCATTGCGCGCTGTCTTTCCTGTGTTCACAGTTGGGCAGCTCTTCAGCTTCCGACACGGCTTCACAGTTTACGTTAAACCTCATTAACAGGCCAGGCAGGTACAAGCGCCCTTATTGACTACCGCGCTCTCTCTCTCTCTCTCTCTCTCACGCACTTGTTACTTTTTTCTTGACTTTTTTATTATTTTTACTGTTTTTCAGAGCGCGTGTCTTTTCGTGAAAGCCTGCATTCTTTGCACAGCAGTATTTGCGAGGGTATACTCTGCCTCACAAATGAAGTGTAGTACAGCTAAGCATAGAGCTCGATCTTGACAGCCAGTCATTATATGGCATCGCGTCCTGTAGAAAAGAACAGGGTTCGCCCACTGCACGCTAATAATCCTGCCGTGAATCTGTAAATTGGTTGGCGTCGGGCGATCATCTGCACGCAGTGGAGCGCCCTTCTCTTGGTTCTCTTTTCTCGTTGGCTGGCAGAGCCCGAAGCGTTCACTGCACTGCACGGACTTGCTGTAATGATGGATTCCTGCCGAAAAGGGCCACCTGCAGTGATAGCTGCACCGCTGCATGAATACCCCACCCCAACCAATGAAAACATCTAAAAGAGACTTCATTGAAAACCTGCAAAGAGAAAGCGCAAATGCAAGTCCAGCGGTAATGCAGCTCCCCTCACGTGAAACCTGGGGAAGTGAGAAGCAGTGATGCGCCGGTGTTTCTCTTCTTTTTCCTTGTGTTTTCCTTCTGTTTATCTTGCTTTATCCTTTGTTTATCTTGTGTTTAGTAATCCACCATCCGTTTTGACGCATGTGCTACGGCACGACTGGTAGGAAACCGCCACGTACATGGAGCCAAACTACCACTCACATGGAGCCAAAGCTTTGCTGAAGATAAAAGCGATTTTAACTAATTTCTGTTAATTAAAATTATGGGGTTTTACGTGCCAAAACCAGTTCTGATTATGAGGCACGCCGTAGTGGAGGACTCCGGAAATTTGGACCACCTGGGGTTCTTTAACGTGCAGCTAAATCTAAGTACACGGGTGTTTTCGCATTTCGCCCCCATCGAAATGTGGCCGCCGGGGCCGGGATTCGATCCCGCGACCTCGTGCTCAGTAGCCCAACACCATCGCCACTGAGCAACCACGGCGGGTAATTTCTGTAAATAATGCGCCTAATGCTTGATTATTCCGGTCTTTCAAAATATTCTGCATCATGTGAGTTTATTTTGAAGCGGTTTTTATGAATTCTGCAACTGTCTCGACCCTGTTTTGAGCGTTTTTTTTATCGTGGTCACGACAGATCTCACGGGACGGACCCCGCCGACAGCCCGGGTCCATAAAGGGCTTCGCACTTAAAATGTATTCAGATGGGCCGCTATTTTCTGCCTCGATTCTTTTTGGTCTTTCTTTCTTTTGTCACGCTGCCAGCAGCGTACCGTCGGAAGAATAAAGCACCTGTCCCTGGGAGAGCAAGCACATTAAACCTGGATTCCTTTTTTTAGAGTAATTTCTCGTGGTTTTGATAACGCCCGGAGTTTGATATCTCACGACCCCCATACGTTGTTCACTCTTATACACTCTGACCAGCTCCCTCGCTTCCTTCGCATGACATGACAGATGGCCACTGCATGCGTGACTTTCCCGGGAAAGCAATGGTTAACGGTTGACTGCACCAAGTACTGCACGGTACTTACATCTTTGGAGGTGAACCTAACAAAGCAATCATACCGAATAAGTTCTGCAAACAATTCGAACTGAGCTTCCGAAATGCTAATAGACAGTGAAATGCTGTTATCTACAGATGATTTTCTGTTGCCTTGTTGGGCTTCGTTAACACAGCTTGGCAACTTCGTATGTTTTTTTTCTCGCTTTATTGTAGTATCGTTTACGCCTGACAGCCATTACGACAGTAGGAGACACGGTCTCTCATGAAGGTGAGGTCTTTTGTAGAAACAAACACCGAAGAAAATTATACATTTCCCACGCCCTGCTACAATAAATGCGATACATTTTGCTGATACTAGCAGGTCCCGCAAAGGGTTACCGGATGGTGCAATATGTCCGTTTACAGGAAGTAACTGTGCGTGCGTGTGTGTGCGTGTTGTATGTGTGCGTGTACCTATGCGTGTGCGTGCGTGTGCGTGAGCGCGTTTGTGCGTGCGTGTGTGCGTGCGCGTATGCATATGCGTGCGTGTGTGTGTGTGCGTGCGTGCGAGCGTGTGTGTCGCGACGGCAACGATGCTACGACGACTTACGTATTAATGCTAAAGCATTAATGGCTCATGAAACGGACTATCCGGCGGCGTGGCAGGAGTTGATACATATAACAAAAACTGTCAGCCCTTCCATTGGGGTGGAGATGGAATACCAGGGAAACTGTACTATATGGTGGGAATTATGTATTTCCAATTATGACTATTAAGATGTGATGGTGTATTTGGTTATTTGAACTATTAAAGAATTAGAAATATATATGATCCGGTGGTTTTAATTTATTTAGTTACCACATGCAGGGACCATGGCCTTATGGTCGCTACGGTACACCGCCATAAGGGTACGGCAAAGGTTGGCACGCTCTTCATAAACACGTCACCAACGCCGCGCGCGTTCGTTGCGAACGCGGGCAAAACGCCGCCGCCGTCGACAATAGTTGTGCGCGTAGTTTGTGTGACCGCACACAGCCGCTGTCAGAACGCTGGCTTCGTGAGGAACGGCTACACGCCGTTGTCGACACTGTTAAGGGAGAGGCGGACGAGAGCGCAGAGAGAATTGGCGGCGAGGCCGGCAGGGTTGCGCGCATGCGCCGCAGTGGGAGAGCGGGAGGAGGAGGTGTTTATTATACATAAGGAAGAGACGCT
Source organism: Dermacentor silvarum (assembly GCF_013339745.2). Classification (NCBI taxonomy): domain Eukaryota; kingdom Metazoa; phylum Arthropoda; class Arachnida; order Ixodida; family Ixodidae; genus Dermacentor; species Dermacentor silvarum. Next base: position 108,334,668 of record NC_051163.1, read on the forward strand.
TAATTCTGCAGCCCATAAGGGAGCACGGCGCAGCGTCGTAGGGGATAGGGGGAGTAGGAGGTAAAGAAATAGAGAAGAGAGATAGTTCAGGGGGCTCGTCCGCACATGGGTAGGCAGCAGAGGCGGCAGGGACCGGCAAGGGCAGGTACGCTCAGCGGTATGCTGCTATCCCACTCGCCTCCACGAACTCCACGAGGCTGTGTAGTGCGGGGAGATGGTAGCGGGATGGGAACAGCAGATTGGTCAGTGAGTCAGCAGGAAGTCCCTGCAGTCTATAGGCTCGGGTGACCTTCGAACGTTCCTGTGCTAGGGCTGGACAGGCGCAGAGGAGGTGTTCGAGTGTCTCGGGGTCACCGCATCGTTGGCACGAGGGGGAGGCGCTGCGGCCTTTGGCATGAAGCCTAGCTGCTGTCCATATGCAGACAGTCCGGAGTCGCAGCAGGGCGGCTCTGTCTAGCCTGGTGAGGCCAGACTCGGGGAGCAGCTTGGGTCCCTTGCCATTTGCCACCCTCGGGTCGGCGTGGATCGCCAGTAGAAGCTGCTTCAGTCGTGGCCTCGAGTAGTCTGAAGCCGCCACTGATCGAGTGAATGTGACTCCTGGGTGGTGGGCAGCTTTAGCGAGGGTGTCCGCCTCGTGGGAGAGCGGGCAGTAGTAGTAGTAGTAGTAGTAGAGGTTCGGGGTGGGAAAATATGCATATTTCTGCAGCCCTTATAGGGGGCTCAGCATCTGAGGGGAGGGGAATGGGGGGGGATAGAAGGAAATAGTGGGAGAAGGGTGGAAGGGAGAGGGCAGTCGTCCTCGTCTCGGGCAGGGTGTGCACACGCAGAGTCTAGGGTGCCTGAATGCCCTCCTCGCCCACCACTCCCGTTCCACTGGGAAGTCGCGTTTCCTTTCCGCCGTGCGTTCGCTCCCCGTGAAAACGCGCGACCCTCGCCATCGCGCGCTTTCACTCGCACATAAGTCGCGTTTGCTCTCCGGGCCTCCGGCGTGCATTCGCTCCCCGTGAAAGCGCGCGTCCCTCGCCCTCGCTCGCTTTTACTCGCACATACAGCATACGGCCAATGAGAGTTCTGTAGCGTTAGCTACACTGGCCTAGCCAAGCCCGTTTCGCGCGGCACATCAAGAGCCGTGCTGCGCATGCGCAAGGGTCAGTGATGTCACACAGCTTGCGCACCGGAGCCCCCGGAGCCGGCACCTCTCGCGCACTCCGCCGCCGCCGCGCGCGACTCACCGCCGCCGGTCTGCGCATTCCAGAGGAGTGACGTCGTAGCCGTGGTAGACGCACTGGCGCCGGCGCGCGCTCGCTTTGCAGTCGCCGTCTGACACTGCGCTGGAGCCGCTGCGCTTCTGACTGGCGTTTGCCAGTGTGGTATAGCCATGGAGAAGGAGAGCGCAAATGCTGCTCAACAGCGCAGAAGAACGGAGAAGCTTGACTCATCGGATCCCGAAGTAGTTGCCTGGCAATTAGCGGTTGAGCGTAGGAGACAACCAGGAAAGCTAAGAATAATCAGCTGAACCTTTGCTAACGCTACGTATATCCTGGCATAGCCGAGCTAAGCCACTGCAACTTTTTTTAGATGCGAAGCAGCTTGTGGTCGGGGCTATGTCACTCCCTCCCTTGCTCCCTCCGCCGTGCGGCGTCCACATCTCTACTGCGCAAGCGCATCCTCCTCCCCCTCCTCTCCTTGTCTCAACTCCTCTCCTCTCGGCATTCCTCTTCTTCTCTCCGACGCTCCTCTCCTCTCCGGATTGCGCAACGAATGGCAACACCTGCGGCTCCGCGCGCGATAATGCGAAGCAGCATAGGTTAAAGGCGCGCGGCGGTAGGCGCCCTAGAGGCAGCGGCAACAGTCACCAACGCCGCGCGCGTTCGGTGCGAACGCGGGCAAAACGCCGGCGGCGTCGACTACATTTCTGCGCGTTGCTGGTGCTGCTGCATGTCCAAGTTTATACAGCTGATAAAACTAACTTGAGTCGACCCCATGGCTGCTTCGCATACTACTCAGGGTTCCCCTACGGGAAGATGCTGTAATTTTTTTTTCTATTGCCGGACACGACGATCAAAAGGTGAGCCCTTAGCAGCTTCGCTGTACAAATCGAGCGCTTGTGGGGTGGAGGCAAACAAGACTTGCGCTGCGCTCGTACCAGTCTGGCGTTTCGGAACCGATTTTAACAAGTTTCTGCTAATTATGTGCCTAATTATTGATTATTCCTTTCTTTTAAATTATTATGCATCATGTTAGTTGATTTTGACGCAGTTTTACTGAATTCTGCACTTGTTTTGACCCTCTTTTGAGCACTTGTTTTTGAGCGTGATGACGACGGATCTTGTGCGACGGGCACCGACAGCCCGTGCCCCTAAAGTGATTCGTACTTAAAACGGTCTTGTTGTTTTAAAACATGGCTCGTACAGCTGAGGAACACAAGAAAACAACGAGCTTGTGGTGATCTCCATGACAATATAGATTTACCTTTTCGTTTGCTAATCCATACCGGTGGTGCCAACGCATGATGCACCACGGCGTGGCTTGCGCGCAGCCGCTATTCAGCATGGCTAACTGTGCTCACGCCATCAAGGGAAGCTGCTGAACACTGCCCTGCTGCTCCGGCCGATGCGACTGAGTGCAGCGCGAGCGTGCGTCGGCGAGGGTATGTCACTTTTGCAACCAAGCGCACTAAGTGTCTCTCGAGGCCTGCTAATTGCTCTGAGCGCGGGGCACGCACGTGCGCCGTCGATACCTGGACAGCACGGCGACCGCGGTGCCAACACGCCTACGTTGTCTCAGTTATTGCTATCTCAGTAAAGGTGACCCTACTAAAAAATCCTATTTGATTTCAAACGGGTTTCATCAAATAGGATTATGGAACGGGACCCCCTTTGAACCTGTTTAGTCCAGACCTGTTTGCCCCTGTTTGAACTTGTTTAGTCCAGACCAGATTGTCCCCGTATGAACCCGTTTAGCCCAGACCAGTTTGTCCCCGTTTAGTCCACTCCCGTTTGGCCCTGTTCAGTCCTGTCCTGTTTAACCCAGTCCTGTTTACCCCTGTTCGAACCTATTTATTTCCCTATTTGGGCGAGGTTCCGTTAGATGGGTCCGATGTCACTTAACATAAGTCACTCTTTAAATCTATTTGGCGCACTTATGGATTTGAGGTCAGCCTTGAACGATTTTTGTGTGGCCTATGAGTGCGCTTGACATGTACGACCAATAAGAGTATGCAACCTGAAAAAGATTCGTAGCTCATTTTCATATGTACAAGTATGCAAATGTAATACTTGCAGGTGTACTGCATGCTTTATCATTTGTACTCATCTTACTGCAGTGTTGTGTTGCTGTCATGGTTTCTGCATAAAACAAATGTACAGCAAAACGTAATCTTAAGTTGGAAAAATGTCGGGTGAAGAGGACTTTTAAAAGAAAGACATAAGTATACTTTACGTATGTTTTTATGTACACCCATTCAAACATTAATACTGAAGCGCTCCAATTTTAAGACGGGGCATGTCGCACATCTGACAAGCATAGTTTATTCGAAATCCTAATGGTACTCTGACAGAAAACTAGGGGAATGTGTTGCTTTGGTGAGAGCTTGCAGGGCACCTGAAAAAGTAAAGAAAAGCCAACAATTTCTTTTCACTTAAGCAACAGGTTCACACAAAGGCAAAAGCAGTTATGTTCACAGAGATAAGAATGGGTAAGCATTCAGAACATAGGAGATACTAACAAATCTCATTCTAAGGTAACTGGTTTCAGGCAATTTGGCTACGATTCTAAGGGAACATGCATTACTGTGGTAGAATAAACTGTCACAATTAGCGGGCCACTGAAACAAGTGTTATAATCAAAAAGACAACCTATTCGATTAACAATAGTATTGAAGCAACAAAAGTAGTACAAGCATAAAATGCACATTTAAAAAGCAGCATGGACACGTCAAGCTAATAAATTACTCGGAAGCTACCGTTCTGCCAGCAAAGTAAATATCGTAGTGGAATAGTGGTTTTAGCATCCACCGTGTTTGGCTGGTTTATCCCATATTGATAATTAAGAGACTTAGATGTGCTAGTTGGTTGCTGCATGGCTTGATGGAACATTTTATAATGGTGTTTGTAGTAAATTCTGCTCCATTCTACGCCATGATCTCATTGGTAATTCAGACAGAGTGTTCCTCTGACCCCTGACAAAGTACAATGAGCATAAGAAGATACCGCCTCCTGCTTTTTAACTATATTGCACGAGCTATGCACGAACTATAATATAATATTGCACGAACTATAATATGGTCGTGCGTCGTCCGATGGGAACATCACCTTAGACGACTCTTGCACTGGAGGGTGCTTGGTGCACCTGAGTACTTCTTCCGGTCTCGCTGATTATTGTCCCTTAAATGCACTAAAATGACGCGCGAGGGACGCTCGCGCAATATAGCTAGAAATGGGGGAGGCTGTACACCTGGCCTCCAAAACATGCATGCTCATGTTTACGCATAGAGTTGTCAGCTTGCTTATTTCCCGTGCTCTGTGTTTCTGTGTGGACCTGCGTGCTAGGCCATGCCACGGGCTGCGCCGAATGTTTGGTATGTTATTGGTATTTTCTTCATTAACAAGTGCGGGGCCACGATCTTGTAGCAATGCATTGCTACAAGATCATGGCCTGGTGCTGTATCTGTAGAAATGCATTGCTACAGATATAGCACGATTAGAAATGGCATCAGACAACGCATTGCTACAAGATCGTGGTCCTGAACTTATTAATGAAGAAAATACCAATAACATACCAAACATTCGGCGCAGCACGCGGTACGGCCTAGCGCACAGATCCACACAGAAACACAGAGCGCAGGAAATAAGCAAGCTGACAACTCTACGCGTACACATGAGCATGCATGTTGTGGTGCTCAGGTGTACAGCCTCCCGCATTTTTAGCCATATCGTGCGAGCGTCCATCACACATCATTTTAGCACCTATAAGGCGCAATAATCAGCGAGACATGTAGAAGTACTCTCAGATGCACCATCCTGTGGAAGAGTCGTCTAATGCGATGTCCCGTTCAGGATGATGCACAACCATATTATAGTGTTCTCATGTAATATAGTTAAAAAGCAGGAGGCAGTACCTTATCATGCTCATTGCATTTTGTCAGGGGTCAGAGAAAAATTCTGCCCGGATTACTAATGATATCTCTGCCGGCCGTGAATAGTGGATGACAAGAGTGGCGTAGAATGAAGGAGAATTTGCTACAAACTTGCGATCTTGCAACTTTTGGAGATATCGCAGCTGCGTACAACGTATGGAAACCTTTGGGTGATAACGTTTTCTCTACAGTGTTGCAGTCAAGATTTCGAGATATTCGGAGCACAGCACAGAAGCATTGCTAGATAAGAGGTCAAATATACATAAAGTCGATACCGAGCCACGAAAAAATTTTCGACTTAACTGATATATTGAGATATCAGAGTTTGAGTTAACAAGGGTTCAAGGGATAATCCGGAGTCCCCTACTACAGCGTGCCTCATAATCATATCGTGGTTTTAGCATGTGAAACTCAAGAATTTTTTAGAGCAAACAGTATATGCATAAGACCAAATACTAATATAGATTATGCTGACAGCAGCTACATAAACAAAAATTTCATATTTTCAAGAAATTGTCAGATGGTCTGAGCAAAGATCTACTAATGCCAATATTATGGCCATTAGTTTTAAATGGCCTATTCTGCAATACCTTCCTTACATTTAACTCAAATTATACGTGCAGTGTACATACATGGTGCTAACTACAGCTGAAAAAGATTGGCACTATTCCTTGAAGTAATAAGTGCATGGTACTTTTTCACACAATTACAGCAGTTTGCGTTGCGATTGTTAGCCTACGCAAATGGATTTAAAACTTCTTGACGTCCCTGTCCCCTGGACAGGTTCAATAGTCGCATTGTGCATCCTTTCATCAGTTTTTGTCCACAAAGTCATGCAGATAAAAACGTTACCGAGTTTGAACCTGTTAATGCATTCCGTTTCATAATAATGAAATTGTAATCACCGAAAAAAAAAGCTCAAGTTGCGGAGCAGAAACAGATTCCAGGGTTACACCATGGCAGCTACACATGTGGACCTTTTCTTTTACTTCAGAAGGAGCTGACTGAACGCATGTTCCACGGTGCAGGTTACTCTCGCCAGCATATTGTGAAGTATCCTGCAGTGTTGAAGTTCAGTCCTTTGCACAAAACAAGCCAAATGTATAAATGGCAGCCTGTGTGACCATGCAAACTTGATGTGTGGGTAAGTTGGCATTAGTATTGCACTGCTCTCAGTGCAAGTGTACCCATATTTTAAAACCACTTGATTGTGGCAAAATATAAGGACCAGAGTGCTTCAGAGATATGTGAAGCTTTCCTTATTCAAATGACGGGGAACCAGTGTGTTAGCTCCCCATCAGAGAGAGAGAGAGTAGATTTTAATGAAGAGAAGGCAGGAGAGGTCGGCCTGGAGAGCGTGTCTCTAGCCTGCTACTCCTCACTGGGGTAAGGGGAAGTGGGTGATACAGAGAGAGGTAGGTGACAGGTGATTATGATATCGTACAAGGAGCTACTATTTACACACGTTGTCCAATACGCGGTTGTGCACTTTTCACACACTACACGCAGTAGTAGTGTTGTCCGCACAGAACGTCATCGCACAAACACATTTCGCGCACTGCACACTGCACAGGTCCTAGAGACGACCGTCTAAGCCCGTCTCACACATAAATTTCAGAAGTGATCTTATGGTGCGCTGGGCATGATCAACGCTTCTCCATGCGCCTAAAATCTTGGCTTCCGAAAAGGGGCGGGAGTCCAAAGAGTCAACACTACGTTTTAGTGTCCTTCGCTCGGTCGCATATTGAGGGCACACGCAAAGTATGTGTTCTATTGTCTCGGGAGTGTGACAGACGCTACAATCAGGGTCTCGTTCGCGTCCAATCTTGTGAAGGTATTTGCGAGTGTACGCCACACCAAGCCGTAATCGATGGATTAGTGTTTCCTGGCCTCTCCGCATCCGAAGTGGAAGTCGGAATCGCAAGCCGGCGTCAAGTCTATAGAGGCGCTCTTGCCGATGTTCGGGGTTGTCCCATTGTCGCTCCATAGACGTTTTGATGGAGTTGTGTAGCAAGGCGTTGATGTCATAACGGCAAAAGGGAAGTTTTATAATCTTCCCGTCAGTGTGCGCAATTTTTGCTTCCGCGTCAACCTGCTCATTTCCGGCTATTCCACAGTGGCTGGGAATCCACTGCAGTGCAATGTTATGTCCGGATTGAGACGCCTCGGTGAGCAGAGCCATGATGTCGTAGATTAGAGGGCTATATGCGCTTCTGGGATTCATATAATTGCTTATGAGTTGCAGCGCCGGTTTTGAGTCGCAGAACACTGTCCAGTTAGCCAGGTTTTGTTGTAGTATGCAGCGGACTGCTTCTCGAATGCCGGTCAACTCAGCTGCTGTAGACGATGTTTTGTGTCCTATCTTGAACCGCTGCGTAATCCCCATTGCAGGTACCGTGTAAGCTGCCGCGGAAGAGGTCTGTGTAACAGAACCATCTGCAAAAACATGTTCGGTATATCCGTACTTGTAAGCAATGTAGGATAACGCGAAATGTTTGAGACCCGCAAGTGGCATTTTCGACTTTTTCGTTATTCCGGGGATTGAGGTTTTCACCGTCGGCTTTGCCATCGTCCAGAGTGGAGCTTCCGGTATGCCATGTGGTGCGAAGTCCGACGGCAGTAGATCCCGTTGCGACAATACGGCTCCTGAGTAGGCGGCGTCAGGCCGTATACTTGTGACATTTGTCAGTGGATGATTCCTATGCCTTGTCAGTAGCCTTAAATGCACTCGCATAGGCTCATGTTGCAGATACACTCGAGCTGGGCATGCGCGTGCCTCTGCAATAGTGCCCCATGTGGAAGTACATCGTGGTAACCCTAGGCAAATTCTTAGTGCGCGAGCCTGAGCTCCTTCAAGTGTGCGGAGGGCAGATGAACTAATCCGAGAAAGTACAGGTGCGCTGTAGCGGAGGTATCCAACAAAAAGTGCCTGGTAGAGCTGCAGAAGAGATGATTGGGATGGCCCCCACGATTTTCCAGACATATGTCGAATGATTTGTGCAAAGCTGTCCAGCTTTTTTCTCAATGCAGAGATGTGTTTCGACCAAGATAAGTCACGGTCGATGGTGACTCCGAGAAACTTATAGTGGGTTACCGAAGGTATAATCTTGCCATCAATCATGACGGGGTAGCAGGCCATTGACTTCCTGGTAAATGTCATGGCTACACTCTTAGTCGGTGAGAGCTGAAGTCCACGACTATTTAGGTATTGCGACGTTATTGACACTGCACGCTGTAGCTTCGTTTGTACTTGTAAGCGCGTTAAGCTCGTGGTCCATATACAGATGTCATCTGCGTACACAGAGACCGAGACTGCGCCTGTGAGTTCTTTGACGAGTCCAACGAGAACAACATTAAATAAGGTTGGGCTCAGTACACCTGCTTGAGGCACCCCACGGTAGACAGGATGGTTCCTTGTATGACCGTCTAGAGTTGTCATAAATATCGTTCTCTCTCGAAGATAGCTGGCTATCCACTGATGCATACGGCCACCAATGCCATATTCTTCAAGGGCATTTAAAATTGCATCATGTAGAACATTGTCAAATGCACCCTTGATATCCAGAAAGACAGCAGCCGTCAATCGACGGCGACGTTTCTGATGTTCAACAGTCGTTACTAGATCAATAACGCTGTCGATTGACGATCTACCCTTTCGGAAACCTGTCATAGCGTCTGGATATATATTACGCTTCTCCAAAAACCATTCTAGGCGCATCAAAACCATCCGTTCCATGGTTTTTCCTATACAACTGGCAAGCGCCACTGGTCTGTAGGAGAGCATATCATGGGGTGACTTGCCTGGCTTCAATAATGCCACGATCTTGCTTGTCTTCCAATGTGCAGGCACAGTTCCCGAGGCCCAAGAGAGATTATATAAAGCCAGAAGCTCTTCAGTCGCTCGAGGGCCCAGATGGCGTAGGGTAGAATAGGTAATGCCATCAGGCCCTGGCGCACTTGAGTGTATTGAAGAAGAGATCGCAGCACGTAGCTCTTGCAGCGTGAATGGAAGGTCGAGACGATCGTCCACTGTTGGGGGAGCGCACCTGAACAGCGTAGATACCACTGTTGTAGAGCCGGAGAGATGTAAGCAGAAATCTTCCGCGATCTCCTTCTCACTGCGCATCTGATTGATAGCCAGAGCTCGGAAGGGACGTCGTTGTTGTGGAGTAGATGGCAAGGCTCGTACAACATGCCATATCGTGGACAATGGTTTTCTTGGGTCCAGGCTGCTGCAAAATGACCTCCAACGCTGTCTGTCGAGCTTTTCCAAGCGTCTTTGAATTTTCTTTTGCACACGACGTGACGTCCTCAAGTCAGATATCAATTTAGTTCGCCTGTATTTCCTCTCGGCGCGACGACGGACTGCCCGCAGATGCTCATATACAACATCAACGGATGTTCTGGAATGTGATGTTGTGACGATGTCTGTTGTTGCGTGCATTGCTGCTGTAATTCGCTCTTCGATCTCTTGCGGAGAAGTTATACAGCCGCAGGAGCCTTCCAGTTTGTTTTGAAAAGCATCCCAGTCAGTGCGTTGTGCATGACGATTAGGGAGTCTCGTGAACCATCTCAATTGTACATAAGTAGGTAGGTGATCACTGCCGTACGTTTCAGCATCTGTGCACCAGGCAGCAGAAGACGAAAGGCATCGTGAAGCGATAGCTAAATCGAGACAGCTGCTGTACGTTGTGCCTCGCAAATATGTTGGTGAGCCGTCGTTGAGGATGTCAAGACCATTGCTGTTTGTGAAGTCAAGAAGCTGTCTTCCTCGAGTGTTTATGGCCCGGCTACCCCAAAGATGGTGGTGTGCGTTGAAGTCACCTACGATAACATGAGGTCCTTGGCTGGAGTCAAGAACAAGTTTCAGGTGTTCAGCGTCAAATCTTCCCTGGGAGAAATATAGCCACCGATGACCGAGATTGTGCGGCGCTTAAGCTTCAGTGTTATAGAAACGTACTCGTTGTTGTTGTGCACCGGAATTTGGTTTAGCGAGTACGTGAGGTCACATCGCACGCATAGTAAGACTTTGCTAGGATTTCCACTTGTCTCAGACGCGAATTGTTCGTAACCAGACAGTCTAAATTTCGAAGTCATATTCGGCTCGCATATCACAATAACTGGAAATCGATACTTGAGCAGTCTCTGTTTAAAATCTCCGAGGCGACCTCGTAGACCTCGTGCGTTCCATTGAAATATCACGGAATGGCTGATCCTTTCTTGCAGTGACAGCATTGAAGTTGATGATGCCATGGTTCTTGCTATCCTTTATATAGCAGCAAGCACCGGTTCGAGTGCGTCGAGAATTTGCACCGCCGCATTAGCAACGGGCGTCTTAACTCCCATAAGCAGCATTCGCAAGGAACGAACCAATTGTGTAAGCATTGCCTTGATTTGACCATCCGACGACGAAGCTTCGCGTTCATGCTGGCGTTCCGGCTGCACTTCTGCACTCCGAGACGGCAGGGCAGGCCATATAGTAGTGTCCTTGGTGTTCAGAAGAGTAGACGTAGCTACAGGTCCTGACGATTGAGGAATAACAGGAGCGCGCGTCGACTTTTCATGAGGCACCGGTTGTCCTGTTGTCGATGCTGATCTCCTCCTGCGATTACGGGAGCGCCTCTGGTGGCGGTGTATCTTGGTAGCCGCTTCTCTGTGTGTAGAGCGATCTCGCACCATTTTCCTTAGCACGGACATTTCAGTCTTTAATTTTGGACACTCCTTCGACGTTGCCTTGTGCGGCCCATCGCAGTTAGTGCATTTCAAGTCAGACCCATTACACGTCGACTCATCATGATCACCACCACAGCGGGGACATGTCATCCTGTTTGCGCACACAGCACTTACGTGCCCGATTTTCTGACATTTATGGCACTGTAATGGCCTTGGGACGTATGGACGGACAGGATGTCTCACATATCCCACTTTCACATGTGATGGTAAGTTGTCTCCCTCAAAAATGAGCTTTATGCACCTCGACCGTCCAAAACGGTGTATGTCTGTGATATGGACAGTTGAGGATATTAGCGTTGGGAGATCGCCATTATCAATATCTGTATCCACATCGTAGATCACACCAGCCGTGGTACTGCCTCCCTGTACGATGAATGAGCGGACAAGGATATTTCCCAGCTGAGTTACAGCTTTTAAAGTGTCAAGGATGCTTCGTGTAGAGACATCAACAGTAAGGATGTTTTTTTCTGCTATTAATACGGACCTCTCTGATTTGCCCTGGAGCCAGCTTCTCGAGATAGGCAGTGAGAGTTTGCCTATTGAGGGAATTGAGGTTGCCAGTAGCAGCGATGGGGATGTAGGCGATTGTATACGTTTGCTGTGAGGGCGGCTTATTGTAGTTGAGCTCACTCACGCTTGAAGTCCTAGGAAGTTTCCTCTTCAACCGGCGCTTTGTGGCCACTGTATATCCACCGTCGGATTCCATGTCGTCCACGTCAGAGCCGCTCGATGACCCTGGCAGAGTCATGTGCAGATGATCGGACGCAGCAGACCGACGTTCAGCTTGGAGGCCAGCCCCCAACCGTGGCGGCAGAGGGGGCGGAACGTCCGTCATTGCTTTCGATACTGTACCCGCCACGGAGGCGTCGGTACGCACAAAGTTAAATGAAAAACCAGAGTGAAGCAAGAACAGCAGCTGATCAAGAACTCGTCTTCGTCTTCGTCCGGTGCCAACTAAGAAAACTGCTGCGCTAAGGAGGAGAAGAAGAGAAGGAGGAACGGCAGAGATGTTAACCAGAAGTGCGTCTGATTTATTTACTCTACTCTGGAGGACTGGGCAGAGGGAATAGAAAGATTAGATAGAGAGAGGCGGGGTGTTGAGGACTCGGTGAGTTCGCCCACGTACGCGGAGGGCCCGAGCAAGTCAAAAGCGTCCACATCGGCCAGTCTCCAGTGGTGCAGAAAGGAAACGACGTCAACGCGCTAATCTCGCTTTGGTCCGGCGAGACACCCCAGCGTGAAGCAGAACGCCTTCGCGCGTTCGCGGGGCACGTGCGTTGATCGCACATGCGTTGATCGCACATGCGTTGATCGTCGAAATCTGGGCGCGATCTTGTACGCGTTCCGAAATGGAACGGAGGCGGTCCGTTCCATCGAGCCGCACACGATTGGTCAATTTGATCGTCACGGTTCAAACTGACCAATCGTGTGCGGCTCCCGGTTCAAATTGACCAATCGTGTGCGGCTCGATGGAACGGACCGCCTCCGTTCTATTTTGGAACGCGTACAAGATCGCGCCCCTGATCCACATGTCCGACGCGTCACCTATTTATCGCTGACTTGGCATAGATTCCAGCTAACAAACTTCTTTATGGGGTGTAACACCCTTTCATTTTTGTGGCTCTTTTCCATGTGATGGAAATAACGGTTTCAGGGCAGCGAAATAAACCTACAATGATTGGAGGAAAAAACGGTCTTATTCGTTTTTAGCGCAAGAAAAGTGGCAAGAAGCACTAAAATTGACACATCCAGTTATACATATGATTATCCGCAGCGCAGCATACGTTTCTAGATGCCGCGACGACGACGAAAACGTCAGCACAGTTTTCAAACGCCTTTGTTATATGCTTCAAGTTTCGTTTTAAAACGCAGTGTAGCTTTCAAACGCAACAGAATAGAGCGTGCCCTCTGGGTATTGGTCTAAGACTGGCGTCTGGGAACACGCGAAGCAAGTAAACCTTGAACCTAGCGGCAAGGCCTTTGCCCTAATTATTCGCTGACCTATACTATCTAGGCTGCTGTAGATATCGCCATCTATAGAGTTTTAATGAATTGATCTCTGTTTGGAAATGTTAACAACAGGCTCACAAGTAAACGTGTTCTAAAGCTATTCTATGTACGATCAAATTTGAATGTGAAAGCAGCTGCGATCGGTTCTAATACGAGTGTGTGCAGCGAGAGTGACTGATCAGACATCGAGCGACCTTTTTCTCGGTAATCGGATTTGCAATCCTACAGAGAAGCGTACAAGGTGCCCATGCTATTGTCTCCACGTTTTCAGCGTAATGATCTTAGCTTTTTAACGATAATTAGTTTTCCTTGCCGCAGAAATGAATATAAGTTAATTTTACTGGAGTTAAATTTTTCATGAAATTTCCAAAATATCCTGAAGAAACCAGAAACTAAAAAAATTGTTTTTCCTCCCGCTCAACGTTTCCATAATTTCGGACACAAAACGTAACTTCAACCCCTCTTCATCGCCACTGCAGCCCGAAGCAGGCGCTCTCACAGCATGTTGTCGGCATAACCATCGCTGTTTAGTGCCCCAATTTAACCTATCGATGACTGCGACAGGTCAAAAGCACAAAAAAGCTGAAACGGTGAGTGCCGATATACTAGCTCCAGTGGAAGCTGCCCGGCTAGCTCTTTCTTCAATCAGCGCCAGCACCAAGGTGCGGACGCGTCAAGCAGCAATCCAAGCTCGGCCAATGTGTTACGCGGAAGTTTCATGACCAGTAACATATTGAAGGGCTCCGACTGATGCAGTATGGAGTATAAAGCCACTTATTAATGCTCAGTGTGTCATCTTCCCCGAAAACGTTTCTGCCTATCATCCTCTCCTTTTATATTGTCACGTGGTAGTGATGGTCACGAGTAGAGCAGGAAATCTGTGAATGACGAAACTCTTTATTGGGCGAACATGTGCCCAGAAAAACAGGTTATACTCAAAGCACAGCGATATCAGCGGTCGTTGAAAATCTCATCTGCCGGTGAAGCGCGCCGGCTTTTATATATGAGTCAGTGAAGTTTCTAGAGATTACAAAAGCTTCGGTGACAACAGACAACGAATAGAACCATCGATAGCATTCGAGATAGTTCCAATCATGCAGGCGCGTCTTGCGCTGAGCGATAACATTAAGTTGTTAGTGGGTGAAATGCCATCCCCGAGAAAAGTAAAAACAAGTACACGTGTCAATATTCAAGACCAACGACATATGTTCCAGCGAGTGATAAAAATGAAAAAAAGTCGCAGAGACTAAAGGCGACAAAGAAAGGTATGGCGCTGGTCTTACTGTATTAACTCCAAAACGATTGACCGCAAGTAACGTTGTTGCAGAAAAGGGTACTTCTTGGCGCATGCCTACAAGGGATGGCCAGAAAATTGGCACAACTTCGTTAATACCACTGTCAATTCCGCGAAGCATGAATTCGCTTGTCAAGACAATCGAGTTTTTTGCAGCTAAGTTTTAGAAGGAATGCTCACGCACGTGTCACATTCATTTATATGCAAAACACTTCATGTATTATTGTGCATTTTTCCACCTTGTATTTCCCAAGAAACATCTGTTGTCAAATAAGGGCGTGTAATAGCATATTCTGCGACGGTTAGCAAGATGGCCTGATCCCGCGAAATCCTGCAGCTACGCATGGTGCTCTCGGTAACTTTTGTTAGCACACAGCCCCTCTGGCCCGCAAGAGTAATTTCCACCCCCGACAGGGGTATTTTATAAACAACCCCCATCTACAAGGACTTAAGCAGGTGCCGTTGATTCACAACTCGCACCTATGTGCAAGCTTGTGCCGTGCTGAAAACGTCACAGGAACGCCGCAATTGCTGGCCACTTTCCTGAGTGGGTGCCAAATATTGTGCAAATAGGGCACAGCGACCAGGATTTTCTATGGCCGTTTTCGGGCGGCTTTTTCCGGCGTTCGGTAGGGCTTCACCCATGTGACAACGCTTTCTAGCACGGAGGCAACAATTACTTGTGGAAACTTGTCAATTTTAACCGCTGCATTTGTTCTGCAACACTCGTTGCAAGCTGGTGCTGACACGACCGCGTGAGCGCCGCACGCTGGCAATTGGTGACAATACCACGCTTTACAATCTTCGAACGGTTCGAATCATTAGGTTCGAATCAACCTTGCTTGACCGAGGAAATGTACCTCCAGGACATTTGTTCCAAAAAAAAACAAATGTCTAAAAACTGCAGGAACTCGTTGCCCATGCAACTCACGTGTGAAATTGAGACCCAGAGCACAAAATTTAAACACTTCAATGACGCTCAGTAAAGCTGTGCTTTACTTCCGAGAGCCATTCGAATTGATAACCACAAGCAATCATCCACATAGGCGAAAACCTTCGCCGCATTGTATGCATCAGTCTTGCCGCATTGCGCTTGTCAAATTGGAATAAAAGAGGTCGCTTTAAAAAATCACTGCACAGGAACCAATGCACACACCATTACTTTGAACAAAACTCCGATCATTACGGGTGACAAATGAATAAGAGAGATGAGAACTAAGCATTTCAAGGAAGCTCTGAATTTGTGAAAAAGTGTTGAAATATTAAAAGAAATTGGGTCAGAGTCTTCGATGATATATCTCACGGCTCTCAGAAGATCACCCTTTTGTATTGAATAAACTGGTCAACAACATTTACAGATAACGTCAAATACGCGCAGGCGATTCATTAAGCGAACAGAACTCAATTACTTCACTAGAAATTCGAAATAGGAAAAGATCTTCCACGTGAAATGCCCGCAGGTGCAAAAAGCTTTTTTGAAAGAAACTTGCCATGACTCCCTTTTAGTGACTACTGCCGGAGGGGAAGTTTGTGAGTCTTGGCAGTAAAAAACGTGCTCGAAGCAGCTTCCTGTGCGTTCTTGGGGCTTTCTGAAGTCCTTCGAGGCTGATATTTTCGCACACATGTGAGGCCATTTCTTTCACTTTAGCTAACGAAACGTCGAACTGGACGAAATTCTTGACAATGGCCTGCTGCGTCGAATCCTGCCACATTGCGAACGGCAACACCACAAGGACACCTTCTTTATGAGCACCTAGTAAGGCGAGGTCCTTTTTCAGCAAGGTGCTTTTTCAAAGTTTCTTCTGGAGCACCTGCGGGTTTTGCATATGGGAGATCCTTATCTATTTCGAAATTCTAGTGGGGTCACTGAGTACTTTTCGGCTAACAAATTTACCGCTCCTGTTTCCACTATTTATGTGGATGTTGTTGACCAGTTTTTTCTGCCTAAAAACCTGATTTTCTCCGAGCTGTAAGAGTTATTGTTACGGATGAAGAATGGATTTATTTACAGTGAAAAACGCAGACGAGAGATGGGATGGCCCAAAAACCGATCAGCCAAAAAACTCGCTCCGCTTCTACTTCCTCGTCTACGCTCCTGCTGTGCGACGTTACAATTTCCTCCGAGGCAGACAAAGCTCACCGAGCGAGTCAGAGTGCGCGTTGATGGTACGGTTTCAATCGTGCTACGTGCACAACTTGCGTCTTACCTGAACGGCGGTTATCAGCTCTCACTTTAGCGACCACATAGGACACTTCACTCAAGCATTTGAGAATGACGAAGGGGCCCGAATACTTATAGAGAAGCTGTTTAGAAAGTCCCCTTTTCCGAACCGGTGTCCACAACCACACGAAGTCACCGGTGGCGAATCTCACGGGCGAATGTTGTGCGTTGTAGCGAGCCTTGGCATGAGCATGCGATGATAGGGTTCTTAGCCGGGCGAGTTGACGTGCTTCTTCGGCATGACACAATATCTGCGCGACAGAATCATCTTCGTTAGGTGAAAAAGGAAGTATGGTGTCGAGGAAACTTTGAGGATGGCGAGCGTAGAGATCCTGTTACATTATGCTTGGCTGTGTCAAGGCATACGTGATGAATCGTAATACGGTATCCCAGTTCTTACGATCCGCTTAGACATATTGTTACGGGGAAGCAAACACAACAGGAAAACGTATTTACAGAATATTTACAAGGTGATCAAGCGTCAACCATATGGCCGACAGCGCGCGCCAGATAATCAGCGTCTTCTTCATCGATGCTCCTCTAGATGAATACCGTGACATGACCCCCGGCTGCTCAAGCACCGTCAGGGTGCTTGCTATGATCCAGGCGAGTGGTAAGGTTTAAGGCGGGATACGTGAACAACAATAGGGTGATGAAACGGTTGGCGAGGAAGACTCGAGCGGGCCAATCTCATACGTGACGTCTGTTACACGGCGTAAGGCACGGTAGGGTCCGGAGTACCGCGAAAGCAATTTTTCTGAGAGTCCATCCAACACGCCGAGTCGGAGTCCATAGAAGCACAAGGGCACCCGGAATATAGATAACGTCGCGATGACGGGAGTCGTAGCGGTGCTTCTGGTGGCCTTGCGATGTAGTAAGGCGACGGCGAACAATTTGGCGTGCCTCATCAGCTCGGGAAATGGCATCACGAGCGTACTCAGTTGGCAAATGGACGGCATCGGGGATGATAGTGTCAAAAGGTAACGTTGGGTCGCGGCCAAACAGAAGATAAAAGGGTGAAAACCAGCGGCATCATGACGGGAGGGCAACGCAACATCCCAGTCTTGATGGTCAGATGAGACATACATAGAAAGCATGTCAGTTAGCGTCCGGTTGAAGCGCTCAGTCAAGCCGTTAGTTTGCGGGTGGTAAGCCGTCGTAAATTTGTGTTTTGTCGCGCAGGAGCGAAGCAGGTCATCGATAACTCTGGAGAGAAAGTAACGGCCACGGTCAGTGAGGAGCTGACAAGGGGCTCCGTGATGTAAGATGACATAGTGTAGCAGGAAATCAGCGACGTCCGTAGCACAACTGGTAGGTTGAGCGCGTGTAATTGCGTAGCGGGTGGAGTGGTCTGTAGCAACGGCAATCCATTTGTTTCCAGAAGTAGAGGTCGGGAAAGAACCGAGGAGGTCAAGGCCAACTCGGAAGAAGGGGTCAGATGGAACGTCAAGGGGCTGAAGGAGGCCAGCAGGAGGCTTAGGTGGTTTCTTGCGGCGTTGGCAGGGTTCACAAGCAGCTACGTAGCGACGAACGGAGCGGTAAAGACCGGGCCAAAAGAAGCGACGCCGAACGCGATCGTAGGTCTGGGAAACTCCAAGGTGACCAGCGGTCGGGGTGTCATGTAGCTGGCCGAGAACGCTCAAGCGCAGTTGCGTAGGAACGACGAGCAACAGTTCGCGTCCGTCCGGGTGGACGTTGTAGCGATATAACGTGTCATCTTTAAGCACGAAGAGGCGAAGGGGAGGATCGGGCGCTGCGGAATCCAGCTTCTGAATAAGCTCACTTAAAATGGGATCCCGGCACTGTTCATCACGGATGTGGCTTAAAGCGGAGAGCGAGAGCACACATGCACGCGTGTCATCGGAGGCTTCAGACGGATCCACGGAATTGCGGGACAAACAGTCAGCATCCCGGTGCAATCGGCCAGATTTATAAGAAACAGAGTAAGTGTATTCTTGGAGCCGAGTGCCCAGTGACCAAGACGCCTAGTGGGATCCTTAAGCGACGAAAGCCAGCAAAGTGCGTGGTGATCAGTAGTCACAGTGAAATGCTGGCCATGTAAATAGGGGCGGAATTTTCCCACCGCCCAAACGAGAGCAAGACACTTCCGTTTTGTAATAGAGTAGTTCTGTTCGGCTAAGGAAAGGAGACGGCTGGCATAGGCGACAACACGGGCATTGCCATTCTGATGCTGGATTAAAACAGCGCCGATTCCGTAGCCGCTGGCATCGGTTCGGAGTTGCGTTGGAGCGGAGCTGTCGAAATGAGCCAGGACAGGTTGTGTAGTGAGCGACGTGATGAGGGTAGAGAAGGCGGCACCTGTGCAGCACCCCAAAAAAACGAGACGCCTTTCTTCAGTAAGTTTGTGAGATGGCGTGCGATTTCCGCGAAATTCTTCACAAAACGACGGAAGTAGGAGCACAGTCCCAGAAAGCTACGAACTTCCTTTGTGCAAGTCGGAACGGGGAACTGCTGCACAGCTCGAACTTTGTCAGGGTCGGGGCGAACACCGGTTGAGTCGACGAGATGACCGAGCATGATAAGTTGCTGACGTCCGAAGTGGCACTTAGACGAATTAAGTTGCAGACCGGCTTTGCGAATACAGAAAGGATAGAAGAAAGTCGGTCGAGCTGCGTTTCCAAGTTCGGTGAAAATACAATGACGTCATCAAGATAACAAAGACAAATGGACCATTTAAAACCGTGGAAGAGGGTTTCTATCATGCGTTCGAAGGTGGCGGGGGCGTTGCATAAGCCGAAAGGCATGACTTTAAACTGATAAAGGCCGTCAGGGGTAACAAAAGCGGTCTTCTCACGGTCCATGTCATCAACGGCGATCTGCCAGTACCCTGACCGAAGGTCGATTGAAGAAAAATACTTGGCGCCGTGAAGGCATCCAGGGCGTCGTCTATGCGTGGGAGTGGGTACACGTCTTTTTATTGCGATAGCATTATATGGACACTTCAACCGAATTTCTGCCGTCGGCATCGCCGTCGTCGTCGCCGTCGCCGTGAGGTTCCCTATAGATAAAATCTTCGCCGCGCGCCGTATGCCCGAGCGGAAGCGTGCGGGGACGCGCGCTATCACGGAGAGCGAACGCACTCAATCTCCCACGCGCAAGCAAGGAAGCAGGAAGCCAGCGCCGGAAAGGGGGGGGGGGAGCACTTCTACTCCGCCAACAACCGCGCTCGTCGCTCGTCCGCACCGTCTCTTATCTCCACACGGCTGACCTTTATGCGCCGTGCATTCGCCGCTCAGTTTCCGTTGAAGCGATAGACCGCACGTACCTTCCGCCGCTGCGGCGTATGCTTGCTGCCAGCGTTTTGACAGTCGTTGTCTGCAGTCATTCAGTGTGATCTATTCGTGTTTGTTTGTGCGCGCTCACACCACGCTTGTTCATTCAGTTAGTAATAGTCGGGTCACATTTTCCAACGCACGCTACACATGCAATGCTGCCCGGATCGGCAGTGCAGCGCTACAGGTGTGTCCCTTCGCACGCTCTGCCCACGGGAAGTGCTTCTCATCAACACAACCGTTTCACACGCGCCTTCTCGTGGTCATCGAGTCTCTCTTCATGTCGGTCTACTTACGCCGCAGCACGCCTGCTTTATTAATCAGCTCATGTCTACTACAATTCATATTGCTACCAAAGCCGCTCACCTTACTTCGTATGACATTGCTGTGTTGCTATCGCATTCATTGCTTCGCCTTAGGGCGAAACTGTGACATTGTTTTTGGTGATCTTGTTGAGATGCCGGTAGTCCACGCAAAATCGCCAACTGTCATCTTTCTTTTTAACAAGAACCACAGGAGAAGCCCAAGGGCTGCACGACGGTTCGATTATATCTTTGGCAAGCATCTTGGCGACCTCCTTTTGAATGATGCGGCGCTCAGCTGGAGAGACGCGGTATGGCCGTCGATGGATCGGATGGGCATCGCCAGTGCTTATGCGGTGCTTGACAGCGCAGGTTTGACCCAGAGGACGGTCGCAAAGCTCAAATACGTCCCTATAAGAGAAGAGGAGGCGAAGGAGATCGTCAGCGTGATGGGGCGAAAGATCTGGAGCAATCATTTTCTTCAGGTCAGGAGGAGACAGATCTGGCGAAGAAGACGGGATATCGGTGGTGTGCGAGCGACCAGCATCAGGAGGAGACAAGGTCGAGATAACGTAGTCGTAAGCGGGCGTCAGCATAGCGAGTGAAATGCCTTGTGGGAGCACTTGTGAACACAGTCCGAAATTAATCACAGGAAGGCAAGTAAGGTTGTCCCGTATAGTGATAACGGTGTGAGGCAAACCAACACTGTGCGTCAACAGAACGGCGGTAATGGGAGCGAGCACATAATCAGCGTCGGGAACTGGTGGAGAGGGCATCACAGCAACACAAGTCACGGCTTGCGGCGGCATACGGACGTGCTCAGCAGAACAGAACCGACTCTTGATTAGTCCGGGTTGATCAATCACACTTGGTAGGTCAAGCTGTACAGTGCCAGCGGAACAATCGATGAGGGCGGAGTGGGCGGACAAAAAGTCAAGACCGAGGATGACGTCATTGAAACAGCAGACGAGGACGGTGAACAAAACAGAAATTTGACGGCCGGCAACACTGACACGTGCGGTACAAAGGCCAGCTACGGGAGACGTACCACCGTCGGCCACACGGACAACACGTGATGGGGCAGCCTCATAACTTTCTTCAACTGCCGGCGGAGGTGAGAAGTCATAACAGAAATATGGGCGCCGGTGTCAATCAAAGCAGTAACAGGTAGGCCATCCACTTCAACGTCGATCAAGTTCTGATTGGTAGGGAGCGTCAACAGAGGAATTGGAGAGTAGGTCGGAATAGCAGCATCACCTCCAGGAGCTGCAGCCGTTAGTTTCCCGAAAGAAAACGCCGGGAGTAAGACGGGGACGGGGAACGGCGTGGTGGAGGTGACCGAGAAGGTCGGCGTCGTGGGGAGGGCGTAACATCTTGGTGGAAGTGCTGGGGGTATAACGCAAGACGGAGCTCCGCAGCGACCGCCAAGTCGCCACTCTAGGCATGTCCACCAGCGGTGAAACTGCGTCAGCGGCCCGCCATGCCAACCGTCGTCCTGGCTCCACCCCGTGACCCTGGGACCTTTTCCGGCACTGCTGGCGACGACGTCGACAAATGGATTCGTCTCTACGAATGCGTGAGCGCACATTACAGGTGGGACCCGACCATGATGTTGGCGAATGTCACATTTTATCTTAAGGGAACGGCGAAGGCCTGGTTCTATAACAACGAAGAGGAGCTCACAAGCTGGAGCGTATGTAAAACTAAACTTCGCGAGTTGTTTGGCCAACCTGCAGGCTGCCAGCGTGCTGCCAAGCAAGAACTTGCCTCGCGTGTGCAAACGCCTACCGAGCCGTACTTGACGTACATTCAGGATGTGCTGACCCTTTGCCGGAAGGCTGACGCCAAGATGACAGAAGCCGATAAGGTTGCCCACCTGCTGAAAGGGATCGCGGACGATGCGTTTAACCTGATCGTGTTTAAAAACTCTTCGACAGTCAACGAGATATTAGTGAATGCCGACGCTTCGAAGATGCTAAAAGCCGACGTATCGCCCACCAATTCGCCCGCCTTCCGAACACGGCAGCGACATCAACGTGCGAGGATGTTCGTATGCCGACTCAGCCTTCAATCGGATGCCATCACCGAATCGTTCGATGCAAAATCGAAGCCGCATAGCCGCCACATTTAATGCGAGGAGAGCCCTGTGATGCCCCACCTACGATATCCTTATACAATCCGTTGTTCGTCAAGAACTGGCAAACGTGGGCCTCCAAACCAAATTCTCTCTGAACACCCTGACAGTTACCCTTCGGCCACCTTCAACCTTCTCCAACGCCGTTACCCCCGCACATCCACCAAGATGTTACAGGGAGGCAAACAACAGGAAACGTATTACAGTATTTACAAGGTGATCAAGCGTCAACCATATGGCCGAGAGAGCGCGCAGATCATCAGCGTCTTCTTCATCAATGCTCCTCTAGATGAATCATACCGTGACAATATTGAAAGCATGTTGATGAGGGTGCGATTGATTCACTGGTTAGGCCATTGGTTTGCGGATGGTAAGGCGTGGAATGGCGATACTGAGTTCCACAAAGACGCATTAACTCGTCCGCGACGTCAGCGGTGTACTGCCGGCCACGATCACTTATCACCACACGAGAAGCTCGGTAGCGAAGGATAATGGAATGCAGAAGAAACCCCGAAACATCGGCTGCTGTAGCTGAGACGAGTACCATTGTTTCAGTATAGCGTGTTGGCCTATACTGAAACAATGATACTAAAGGTGAAGTCGGCGGTCTAACTGGTTTCAGAGTTCCTGCAGGAGCGCAGTAGGTTGTTGTTTGTGGCGTTGGCAGAATCGCAGCTGGCGACGTACTGCTTGGTTGTCTTCCACGATTGAGGCCAATACAAACATTATCGGAGGCGGTGGAGCTTTCGAGCGAATCCAAGGTGCCGGATGTAAGGTCGTTGTGCATGGCTGAAGTACCGCAAGGCGCAGGCATTCTGGGACGACGAGGAGCAGTGGAGCACCATTGTTAGAATAATTCTTGTGGTAAAGCAGACCGTCACGAATCACAAATGGTATAGGCCGTTCGGATCTGCGAGTCGCATCAATAATCGGCTTAAGTGAAAGGCCGCGCTTTGTTCGTTCTGGAAGACGGCGAAGTCAGGAAAGTTGGATGAGATGGCAGTTAGGTAGTCGTCCAAATCATCATCATCAGAGCCGTTGCTCTGAGCGAGAAGACGAGATAAGCAGTCGGCATCTGTGTGGCACCGACCATCTTGTATGCAACGGAAAGTATTATTGGAGCCGCAAGGCCCACCGAGCCAATCGGCTAGCTGGGTCACGCAGTCCAACGAGCCAGCATGGAGAACGGTGATCGCTAACAATCTTGAAATAGCAGCCGTGTAATTATGGTCTGAACTTGTAGATGGCGAAAAACAACAAGACATTCCAGTTACGAGACTGATAATTCTTTATGCTTTCGTCAGAGTACGACTTGCGTAGGCAACGACGTGTTGGCGAGCGTCGTGAAACTGGATGAGCGCAGCACCAACGCCCACCTATTGCATCAGTATGCAGTTCGGTGACCACCTCTTGATCGAAATGGCGGAGAAGTGGCCCAGAGATGAGCAAAAACTTCAGCTGCTAGAAGGCAGCCTCGCACTGAGTGGACCATACGTAGGGAGGGTCCTTGCGAAGCAGGTTAGTCAAGGGACAAGCAAGCTGGGCGAAGTTTTAATAAACCTGCGAAAAATAAGAACAAAGGTCCAGGAAGCTTCTGAGGTCTTTCACTGTCTTCGGCTGCCTAAAGTTGCGAACAGCAGAATCTTTTGGGGGTCTGGCCGTTATACCGTCCTTGTCGACGAGATATCGCAGCACAGGGCTTGACGCTCACCAAACTGGCACTGCTTAAGAGTTTAAAATGAGGCCAGCCTGTTCGATGCAGTCCAAAAACAACGCCAAGCCGCTGGTTGTGCTCGTGGAAAGTTCGGCCGAAAATAATCACATAAATAAACACATACAGATCTCCATTTGAGACCACGGAGGACAGAGTCATAAATCGCTCGAAGGTTGCGGGGCATTACATAAACCAAATGGTATGACGTTAAATTCAATAAGTCCGTCAGGCGTAACAAAAGCGCTCTTTTCTCTGTCAGACGTGTGCATCGGTATCTGTAAATACCTGGACCGAAGGTCAACCGACGAAAAGTACGAGGCAGAGTGAAGATAGTCAACAGCATCGTCAATGCGCGGTAAGGGATACACATCTTTCTTTGTGACGGCATTGAGGCGGCGGCAGTCGACACAAAATCTCATGAGTTGTCTTTCGTCTTCGTAGTATAAAGGAGCGGCAAGGTACACGATCCTGAATAACGCCTT